>NC_086233.1:17932500-18232500 GCF_036321145.2 Pelmatolapia mariae | reverse complement strand
ATAACCACCACAGAAAGCAAACAGTTAACCTTGCATGAGTGGAAAATGAGTCCGTCTGTTTGCTGTAACTCAAAGAACTGAGACACCGTAAGTGTCAGACACAGTGATTGCAAAAGAAATGGGAGACCTGTAAGTGTTATGTGCATTTATGCAGACTATACTGTAGGCTTGTTGAATTTGATTAAATTGGTGAGTCAAAAAAGAATTCTAACAACATATTTGCAACATTTTTCTTATTAATATGACAGTGATTTCACTCCGCCCTGTACAAGTACAGCACTATAGCTGCATTTACTTCCTTAGGTAAAGTGTATATAATGGCATATTAAAATCAATACAGACCAAAGCATGTTTACTGCAGGTCTGAAGCTCTGATAAATGACAGACTTCTTTGCAATAACTCATTGTGTTATAGAAGAAACTGATGAAAATAAGATGCTCTCTCTTTTTATATGCATATTAAAAGGCATTAAATCTCCCTGCACATTTTTGCATGTCAGGGTATGGACCTGTACGTGCCCATGTTTATAGGTGAATGAATGAGCTTTGCGACTCTGTTAACATCTGTATTTTGTATTTGAGTGCTGAAAATGGAAAGTAAATGTCAAAGCTGTAGGCCACCATCTTCCTCTATTTTTCGTGCCTCCTGCAACATTAACTGTCCAATCGCAAGATAATGGAGGGGAAACCAATGTAGCGTTCATATAGAGCAATGCACTACCTCCCTGGTGGATGTGTTTGTGTGTGTGGCTGGATGTGAAGAAAAAGGAAAGAGACATTCAGTATTAATTGTGTTTTTAGGTAAGTGTTTGTGCTGCAGTGTGTGAATAGGCTTTCAGTTGTTATGGGGTGAAAGAAAGAAAAATGTCAGAAGAAAAGAGAGATTAAGCTCTCTGGGGAGTCTGTGTGTGTGTTTTTGTGTGTTTTTGTGTGTGTCTATGCATTGTGCAGCCACTGCTTTTAAATCATGGAACAGAAGAGTGGCAAAGAAGAAAAAGCTGCACTCCAACGATACCCGGTGGGCTGGAGGAGGCAAAATGAGGGGCAACAGGGGAAAAAGGGGAGCCTGTTATGCTTCTACGCTTTAACAAACAACTCATAAAACACCTCGACACTGCTGGGAAAAATACTGGAGACACAGGAAAAGAAGAAAAAAAAGGAGGACCAAACCTATATACGGTGGGGGAAGTAATTATTTGATTCCCTGCTGAATTCCAAAGAATTTAATTTTGATGGAAATTTAATTTTAATCGAGGCCGAATATCAATCCAAAATGCAAAAAACAAAAACCACATTACATAAAAGTTAACAAAATTGATTTGCAAGTCAGTAACTCTATATAAAATTATAACTGTATATGTAAATAAGTATTGGATGACGAAGTAAAACATGACTTAATACTTGGCGCAGAAACCCTTGTTGGCGAGCACAACGATAAGACGGTTTTTGTAGCTGGTCACCAGGTTTGCAGACATCTCAGGAGGGCCCACTCCTCTTTACAGAGACTCTCTAAATCCTTTTGGTTTCTTGGCTGCAGCTTGGCAACTCGTAGCTTCTGCTCCCTCCACAGATTTCTTATAGAACTGAGGTCTGGAGACCGACTAGGCAACTCTATGACCTTAATATGCTTCTTTGTTGCCTTGGTGGTATGTTTTTGGACACTGTCGCACTGGAAGACCCATCCATGACCCATCTTCAGTGTCTGGCTGAGGGAAGGAGGTTCTGATCCAAGATTTCACAGTACACAGCATTTCTCCTCCTCCAACCACAGTAGGTTGATTTAATGCCTGAGAGCTTCATTTTGGTTTCATGTGACCACAGCGCTTTCTCCCAAGCCTTCTCTGAATCATTTAGATGTTCACTGGCAAACTTAAGCGAAGCCTCTATATGTGCCTTCTTGAGTAGGAGGATGTTGCAGGCACTGCAAGATATCAGTCCATTACAGTGTAGTGTGGTCACAATGGTCTTATTTGTGACTGCGGTCCCAACTGCCTTCAGATCATTAACAAGCTCCCCCTTTGTAGTTATGGACTGATCAATCACGTTCATCATGATCATCCTAATCCCAAAAGGCAAGATCTTTCATTGAGCTCCAAATCGAAGGCGATTGATCATTTTATACTTCTTTCATTTCTGAATAATCGGGGCCAACTTAGATCAAATGCTTATTTTACTCAATGACAGGCAAATCAGTTTATAACTTTTACTCAATGTGTTTTTTCTCTCCAACAAAATGAAACTACCATAAAAATTAGAGACTGTTGATTTCTTTTAAAGTGACCAAACTTACTAATTCAACAAGGGATCAAATAATTATTTTCCCCACTATATAGAAGGGAAAAAACATTAGGTAAGAGAAGCCAAGAGAGGTGCATAATGACAACACAAAGTTGAGCGGTGAAAGAATAACGGATATCTTCACAATTCTTAATCTCATGAACTTAAGAGGCTTTATGGATGAAGCACACTCACACTCCCTCTTACAGACACACTTAAACAGCTCACATTTTAGTGCACGACTTGAGCATTTCACACGTACACAATCTCACACAATCGAGCTCGTACCAGAGCCTCTGATTTCCCCCGAGGCCCACGGGACAAAAAAGAGATGCAGTGCAGAGAGACATGCGTGGGGGGTGTTAAATCAATAATTTTGTGACTGCTGATAGATAATTGATCTCATCAGCGGGCCTGTTCATGCACACCCACAACCCTCCAGGAAAGCAGGAAACACAGAGGCGTAGTTCAGTAGAGCAGGAGAGGATGTGAAAGAGGGCGAGGAGGGAATGGCACGGGGAGGGAGAAAAAGGAGAGAGGCAGGTGCACACTCAGTGAGAAGATATAAAAAAAGAAACTGAAAGAATTAAGATGGAGATTAGGAGTGGGAAAAGAGAGAAGCAGAAACTGCTAAAGAAAAGGACTAAGCGAAAAAACGGGAAGATTAAACAGAGTTCCTTGATTAAAAATAAGTCACTGAATGGGAAGAAGTTGTCAAAAGAATGGTGGAAACTCAGTCTCTTCTTTTCACCTTCCTCTTGGTCTACAGTAATAAAACTCTTCATTGTGTTTTTTATTCAGATGAATTACAGATGCACAGTGGAAGGCGTTGAAGCACTATTAATTGCTCCCATATAATAAGTTATGTAACTTAAAATTGAAGCACTTCCTGAGCTTGGATCAGCATAAAACCCTCCTTCTTCAATCAGACCAAATTCAGTCAGGAAATGCAAACTGAAACTCACAAAAAAAAAAAAAAAAATCAGCTGTACAAGCTGTTAGTCTGCAAAAGAAGCAAAATAATGTGGTACTGATATGACATTGAGCAAACTAAACTCTGCCATACAATATTCCTGAAAGCTCTTAAGAAGGTGCCGATCTTCTAAAAAACACTGCTGGTAGTCTGATTCATCTGACAGATATCCATTTTGTTCTTTTTTGTAATTATTGGCACACAGGATTAAGCTATGAGAGGCTACATAGAATTGTTAGCAGGAGCATTTTATTTTCACTTTCACTTTTTATGAAACATGAACGGGGGTGCAGGGCAAAAGACACACTGTGAAGGAGAGCCAGATTTTAGTAATAACTACATGCAAAGCAGTGTATAAACATATGGAGAGTGAAAAGAGGTTAGAGAATAACTTTTCAGTACATTATGGGAACTCTCCAGCAGCTTACACCTATTGGAGCATAGCTAAGGAAGGGTTCAGGGTCACCTGATCCATCTCGGACTATAAGCTTTATCAAAAAGTAAAAGCTTTAAGACTAATCTTTTACTTTTAAATATCCTAGGAACCATGAGTGTTGGTAACTGTTTGTCTCTCCTTGGTTTAGGCACCCCCCTGTTCTCCTGTGGTGCTGACTCAGGTGACTCAGCACAGAATACAAAAGCTGGGAGAACAACAGGCAGCCCCAGCGAGCCATTTTCAATGTTGTGAGTGACTACTGAGTGGCTGTGTGCAAAGGAAAGTGTTTTGCTTTCTTTGGAATTTTATTTTGGGGTTTTCGATAGATGTAGTGGCTTCACCTGGAGCCTATCCCATTTATCATGGGGTGAGAGGCAGCTTATACCCTAGATGGGTCACCAGTCTATTGCAGTGATATAACTTGTTGTGAACTTGCCTTATTTGACTATTTTCAACCGGACACTTTTAAGGTTTCCTCCCCTCATCCCGTGGCCATTCTGCAAAATGTAGCGATCAGTGATAGTTGTGATTTATTCAGTAAATATAAGCTAAACAAAAAAGGAAAAAAAGGGGGAAAAAACAGCACCCACCCACCTCTGCTCATTACTGACTTTTTAACTATTTCCATAACATGAATAACAGTAACATAACAGTGACTGAAGTGCAAAGAAATGAGGGGAGTTGCTTTTACTTTTCTGTTATATGTGCTTAAGTGAAATGTTTGTTCGCTCAAACGTGTGGATGAGTCACTTTGAGTCTGCACTCGCGACCCAAATATCAGTCGCACCAATCAAATTCAAATTCAGATCAGATATCGGTCCAATCCTGACTCAACATGACAAAAGGATAATCTATGCAGCAAATCCACTTAATTCAAATCTGTGTTGTTCTATGTTTACTACACTATGGGTCACCAGCAGTGCATTGGTTTGGAAAGAAGGGAAAAAAGGATCAGCACAACCACCCACGACATCAGGCTTCTTAGCGTGTCTTCAATAATTTGCATAACACAACACAACTGTGCTGGAACATTAAAAAAAAGGCAATTTGTGGCTGTTTGATCTTTTCTCAACTTTCTGCAAAGAGCCCACAATTCAATTTAGCAATGCAACAAGTCACCCCTTTTAAAATGATTACGACTCGAGACGACCGATGCCTGAAACACGTACGTGTGATTCTGGCCTAATGGATAAACACTTCAGTGTCTGCGTCACAAAAGCAAAACTACACACAGGATACATCTATTTGCTTTTATCTTAATTGCCACTTGTGGCCAAAGTGTCTTCTGCTCGGCCGAATTTATGCAGTTAATAAGCAGACGAACAGACGCGTCGCAAACAGTGTGATACACACTGAGAGTGGGAATAAATGCAGTGTGACAGTGCAGTCAAAAGCCTCTGAGGCAATGACAGTAACACTGGTAGGCAGGTGGGAGCGGAGCCGTCTGCTCACCAGTCGCTGTGTAAGACTGACAGCTAACCTCTCAGCACACACATGCACACGCACCGATTCTGCCAGTAGTGCCAGTCTCATTTAATGTTGTGCACTGCGGCACATCAAATAGCACGAAGCTAAGGCAAATACAATGTCCGCAAGCAGAAAAAATTACCATGAGAATGTGTGTCTGAAGGGTTTTATCCTATTCTTTTTTCCGTTTGGTGCACCAGAGACTGCCAGCACCCACCTCACTGTCACCAACTCCATCACTCAGCCTCAAAGACAATTCAGTTCACTGGAAAAACAAAATTCCATGCTTTCCGAGCTGTTGTGTCAGGATGAAACAATGTACAATTAAGTTTTTTAAAGTGGACGGTGGCGTTGTTGCAGAATGAAATGACAAGACAGGGTGGGCGTCGCTTTTATGACTGTGTTGTTTGTCCCCGTCTATGAACAATGGTGACAGGATTTCTTGCTCAGTTGTGTGGATGAGCACTTAAAAATATAGATTTGTGCCTGTGTGCTGGTTATGAGTTCAGCAATCCAATATTTCTACTCATTTCTACTCATCCAGACTCTTAAAGCTAGACTGCGCTGATCTATAGATCTGATCTGCTGAATTCAGTTCCATATTTCATCACTGTTCACTACAGTGCGAGGAGGAGAGCTAACATTTGGAGCTCATCAGCTTTTCTTTGTGTGGTTTTTGACTTTAATGCAAACTGTGGCCGTGCCTTGTTTGCTTTAACTCTCGTTCTAAGTTTTTTTGTTGCAGCTAACATATATTGACTTAATATCACTTACAGTGCTATGAAAATGTATTTGCCACATTCCTAATTTCTAATTTTTTTTTTAAATATTTGTTAAACTTAAATGTTTCAGATCATCAAACAAATTTAAGACAAGACAAGATTATTAAGGGAAAAAAGCAATTAGAGAAAAAGTAATTGCCCCCCTTGTTAAATCATGGGTTAACCGTCATTAGCCGTTATTTTAGCCGTGATTTTTGGAAAGCTGGGTTCACAGAGACATCCGTGGGAGAGTTCCAAGGAAAATATTCTGTGGAAGCTGAACTGTTCGAAGGTTTGCTTCCCGTTACATCTGGAGTAAAAGTAACACAGGTTTTCAGTCAGTCAAACATGGCGGTGGTAGTGTGATGGCCTGGGCTGGTTTGCTGCTTCAGGACCTGGACAACTAACAGAAAATTCTCAAGGAGAATATCTAACCATCAGTTCATGCCTTGAAACTCAAACTCACATGGGTTATGCAGCAGGACAATGGTCTGAAACACACCAACAAGCAGGGGTGGAAGTAACGAATTACAAATACTCACGTTACTGTAATTAAGTAGATTTTGTGGGGACTTGTACTTTTATGAGTAATTTTTCTAGTGTGTAATTTTACTCATACTTGAGTACAACTTACACCATGTAATCTACTTCGCTACTTATAAAATCAAAAGTCGCTACTGAGTACGCCCACAATTTGAATTAATATTCAAACCTTTTTTGCGGCCTCATTGGGTCGCGACCGCGCCAATTTAAGACGTAAGCAAAGAATAAACTCTGCTGCAGCAGCAGGCACAGGTGTCTAGAGGTGCTAAATGGTGGAGTATAAACTAGTTTATAGACGGAAGATTTGGAGACAAAGAAGCCAAAATGGAGACAGAGGACAACACTGTCAACCGTGAAAACGACGTAGAAAAGACGGAGGACGAGTGCCCGTGGCCGTAGGGAGGGAGAAAAGGAGACAGCGTCCAGATGCAGTGCAAACTTTGTTTGACCTCTACAGTCATTTCAGCTTACAAGACTTCAGCGTCTAATCTAAAAAAACACATTGAGGTAAGAGGTTTTACAACTATACGTGTACGATATTGCTTTCTTATTTTTCATGTGTGTTAAGGTTATTAGTTTGGCTAAGAAATTGTCACCGCCATTGGTTAGCCGGATATTAAAATAAGACGGAGCTAGCTAACGTGCGTGTGTGCATGCATAATTGAGCTACAATTGGTAGGAATGTTTTAGCTTATTATTTGGACAACCACCGTCATTACAATAAATTAAATTTGTAGTTATTTAAAACTCACAGGCCTACAATCAGCTGGCCTATATTTAAAAACACAAACAAACTGGCACACAGTGCTGAGCTGCATCTCAAATTAATCTTCCAGCTCTCAGCTGACATGTACCAGAGCCCGATTGATGGATCAGTTGATCAGTATCATTGGCCTGATATAGGTCTATCATAGTGACATGGCTCTTAATCAGTAGGGTTATATGTTTCCCAATATGATATATATATTTTTAAAGAACATAATGTGGATTGTTTTTATTTGTTAGCTGTATGGGCAGCATTTTTGTGTATGTGATCCCTTTTCTTAAATTAGATTTGCTATGCAAACATACTCTGCTCTCTTAGTATTTTTAGGACCTGACTGATACTGAAAACTTTAGGGTGATAAAAAGGAGTTAAATATTTAGATACTGATACATTGGTCGATACTCTTTTTACAGATAGTATACAGATTACAGAACTTAGAATGTATACAGAAATACATGTTTTTTGCAATGATCGTTCAAAATTGGTTTACACTTGTGAATAAATACAGCAATATGTCTGCAAAATTTGACCAAATTCACCACTCTTTTATACTATGCTAAACAATCAAAGATTAGCTCAAGCCTAGTTGAATGAGGTTTTAAAAATGTGTTTTCCTTTAGTGCAGTGGTTCTTAACCTGGGTTCGATCGAACCCTAGGGGTTCGGTGAACCGGTCTCAGGGGTTCGGCAGAGCCTCCACCGCAGAGGTCACAGAGGTCCAGACACACCCGAATTATCGTGTAAATTTGTGATGACACGCCCCCTTCTGGCCATCACTGGCTGCAGACTGTCATGCTACACTGCTTGGCCAATCAGGGCTGCGGGGAATGTAGCGCGCGCAGTAGTCAACAGGTGAATGTAGTGGTAGTACTTCGTGTGATTTATTTTAACATTTTAATCCATACTAACTATGTCGGGCAAAAGAAGAAAGTGGTTGGACGAATATGTACAGTATGGATTCACATGTATCACGGAACGTGATGGGAGTGAGCGTCCTATCTGCATGATTTGTAACGCCAAGTTGAGCAACTGTAGTCTCGCACCGGCAAAACTAAAGGAACACTTCTTGAAGCTGCATGGAGACGGGGAATACAAGAACACAACACTTGCTGAGTTCAAGGTGAAGAGAGCCAGATTCGGTGAAAGGCCCACTCTGCCTGCTCTTGGATTTGTAGCCGTTAACAAACCGATCCTCACAGCATCGTACGAAGTTGCTTACCTGATCGCAAAGCAGGGCAAGCCACACACCATTGGTGAAACACTCGTGAAACCAGCTGCGTTAAAGATGGCAAATCTGATTCTCGGAACAGCGGCCGAAGGTAAATTATCCCAAATTCCTCTTTCAAATGACACCGTCAGCGACAGAATAGAAGACATGAGTAAAGACATCGTGGCTCAAGTAGTCGCTGATCTGATTTCAAGCCCGGCAAAATTCAGCCTTCAGCTCGATGAGAGCACAGACGTTGCTAATCTAAGCCAGTTTACTGTTTTTGTGGACTATGTGAAGGATGACATGATAAAAGAAGATTTTTTATTTTGTAGGCCTCTTACAACAACAACTAAGGCAGCCGATGTGAAGAAGCTTGTGGATGACTTCTTCAGAGACAACAATCTTTCATGGGACATGGTTTCTGCAGTTTGTACGGACGGAGCTCCAGTCATGCTAGGAAGAAACTCTGGCTTTGGTGCGCTAGTAAAAGCCGATGCACCACACATCATTGTGACTCATTGTATTTTGCACAGGCATGCATTGGCAACAAAAAACTTTCCTCCAACAATGGCAGAAGTATTAAAAACTGTGGTGGAATGTGTAACTATGTGCGAAATAGTGCTCTGAGGCACCGCATTTTCAGCGCATTTCAGCTAAGAAAGCCCTGGATTTTTTTATACCATTTGTTACAACATATCTTTGCGAGCAATCCTTTTCGACGATGCTGGACATAAAAACGAAGAAAAGGAACAGACTTTTCTGTGAAAATGACATGAGACTGGCACTTGCCAAGGTGAAGCCAAGCATATCTGAACTGGTCTCTCAAAGGCAACAGCAGAAGTCACACTGATTTGCAGGTATGTAATTTCTTGTAAGTTCATGCATTGTGTTGGTTTTGTTCTTTGAACAAGGTGATGTTCATGCACGGATCATTTTGTGCACCAGTAAAAAAACATATCTATGTCTTGAATTTGGAAAAAAAAAATTTCACTAAAGAGGGGTTCGGTGAATGCGCATATGAAACTGGTGGGGTTCGGTGTCTCCAACAAGGTTAAGAACCACTGCTTTAGTGTTAATCACAGTGATGTTATGAAGTAATGTATGAACCTGACGTATGATAACATTAATCTCTACAGAGGAAACATCCATCGAAGATTGAGCAGTACAATATCACTGTGGCATCAACATCTCGTCAACGAAAGACCACAGCCACACCAAACAAGCTCTCAGCAAATACACAAGCCAAGTTACCAGACCTGATGTTGAGAGCTGCAAACAAAGATGTTCCACAAGCAACTGTTGACAAGCTTGTCATCAATTTCATATGTGAGGGTCTACAGCCATTTGCAGTGGTAGAACAGCCATCTTTCAAAGAATTGGTTACCACATTACAACCTCAAGCCAAAGTCATCTCCAGACCCACTGTCCGTGCCAGAATCTGTGAAGCTGCTGATCACATGAAGATGACTTTGGTTGCAGCATTGGATAAAGTCAAATTTGTTGCTACCACTACTGATTGTTGGTCAGCTCATCAGAAAAGTTACCTTGGAGTCACATGCCATTGGATAGAGGAAGAGTCCCTGGAAAGAAGATCTGCAGCACTAGCGTGCAAAAGATTGAGAGGGTCTCACACATTTGACATGCTTGCTGGTGCGCTTGATGATATCCATTGCCAATACAAGATTAGAGGCAAAGTTGTAAGAACCACAACTGATAGTGGATCCAACTTTGTCAAGGCCTTCCACATGTTTGGGGCACAAAATGATGCAGATGAAGATGAAGCTGAAGATGAAGCAGACCCAGAAACTCTTGACCTGACTGACCATATTGACTACCATGAGGCAAGTGCAATTCTTGATGAAGACTCTGGTTTGGAGTATCAACTCCCGCCTCATCAGCGATGTGCATGTCACCTGCTAAACCTTGTGGCAACAACTGATGCTTCCCTAGCAGAGAGCATGAATGACACCTACAAGAGGCTCTCCCGTGCAACCTTTGCAAAATGCCAGGCCATTTGGAACAAAACTGGCCGGTCTCATTTGGCTAATGAAGTGGTAGAGGACAAGTGTGAGCTACAGCTCATTCGTCCCAATGCAACACGGTGGAATTCAACCTACCTTGCCATTGAAAGCATAATACGCATCATTGATGAGAAGGGGGAAGATGCCATCAGGAGCATTTGTGAGGAGTTCAAGGTGAAAATGTGAGTAAAATTGGACACCTACCAATATGGTTGCAAATTTTGTGAATTTTCCTTAATGGATGGTTAAAAACATGAGCAGACTCTTAATATTAAATCAGAAGATCCCTATTATAGTCATGGTGGGTTTTGTTGTTGTGTCTTACAGGTTGAGTCCTGCAGAAGTTGCATTCCTTAGGGAGTACTGAAAGCTTCAAACATCCTTCAGTCTGAGTCCACTTCCTTTATGGGATGGCTCCTGCCAGTAATCCAACAACTACTGTCCAAACTTAGCAGGCTGGAGACATCAAGCAAGACATGCGTGCCACTCATCAGAGCCCTGCAAAATGGCCTTCAAAAGCATTTTGGACCGATGATGGAGGATCCAGAGTTGGCTGCAGCTGCAGTCCTCTTACCCAAGTTCAAGACTTCCTGGGCTGACAGAGCAGATGTAATAGAGGCTGGTAAGGATTCATGTGATCCCATTTTTGTGTATTTTTACATTTGAGCACATGCTTAAGTGAGTATTTCACCTAATATGTTGTAAGTTATTGATGGTCTGTCCTGAATACTAAACAATCCTTCTTGAGAATTTGCCGATTTTAAATTTGTGTTCAGGAATAATCACTGAAATTTAAATAACAAAATTGTGTTATCTACTTGCAATTACAGCCTTGACGTACACCAAACAACATCTTGAAACGACAGAGCATGAAAGTGAGGATCAGCAAAGAGAGTCATCTGATGAAGATGAATTCTTCTCCAGACCAATCTCCAGAAGGCTGCAAAGTGCAGTTGAGCTTGATGGTTATCTTGCTTGTGCCACAGATACTGTGGAGCTGCTGCACTCCTTCTCAGCCATCAAAAACCTCTCTCTTAAACTGAACACAGCTCTGCCTGCTTCTGCCGCGTGTGAACGACTTTTTAGCTGTGCTGGTTTACTCTTCACAGCCAAACGAAGTCGAATAGCATCTGTTAATTTAGAAAACCAGCTCTTGCTGAAACTGAACAAAAGGTTCAGAAAGTAAAGTGTGACAGAAATGATAAGAGTTTAAGACACTTACCTGCCTGTTGTTCAGTGTATGGGGAAAAGTTTAAACGGTTCTACGCATGTTCAGAAACATTTTTGTCATTGTTTTAACAAACAAAATTCCTGCTTTTATATCTACATTTATTTACAAAACAAGTTACCTTTCTATACCTTGTTCATCTGAGAAATGTGCTTTGAGCATAAATATTTATACTGGTGAATCGAGTTGAATGCCTGCTATTAACGACAGAATAAAACATCAGTCTGTTAAAAAGTAATTAGTACTCTGAGTAGTTTTTGAGAAGAGTACTTTGTACTTTTACTCAAGTATTTTTTTAACACCAGTACTTTTACTTGTAATTGAGTACAATTTAACCAGTGTAACAGTACTTGTACTTGAGTACAAATTTTGAGTACTCTTTCCACCTCTGCCAACAAGTCCACCTCTGAATGGCTAAAAAACAAAACAAAACCCAAAATGAAGTTTTTGGAGTTTTGGAGTTTTTGAGTCAGTTATTAATGCTTGAAAACCCTTAAATTTGTCTGAAATAAAACAACTCTGCAAAGAAGAATGGGTCAAAATTCCTCCACAGCAATGTAAAAACTGATTAGCAGTTATCAAAATTGCTGAAATTGTCATTTTTGCTCCCAAGGGTGGCAATCGGGGTTTAGAAGGCAATTATTGTTTCACACTAAACCAAGTAGGTTTGGATAGTTTTTTTCCTTTGATAAATGAAATCATTTAAAAATAGCATTTTTTAAAATTTACTCAGGTTATCAGGTTAAGATTTGTTTCAGATCATCATCTGAAAGTGTGCAAATATGTCAAAACCCCCAATAAAAAAATCAGGAAGGGAGCAAAAACCTTTTCACACACTGCAACGTTACAACTCTTGTCAGGTTTATTCCACACTGCATGTGATGCATGTCGGTGTGAGGGGGTGCACACACAGTGAAACTGAGTGCATCAACCATGGTAACAGTAAACATGCACATATACACAGGAAATAAGAAAAAACAAACAAGGACCCCGTTTAATATGATGCTGATGTCCACCTTTAACAGCAGAGCACTCTAGTGACTCTTCAATGTTTTCACCATCAAATGATTTTAACAGTACAAAGTCTCTTATCATGCAAGCAGGCTGAAATAAAACTGGATCCTATACATATCTCTATAGTGTCTTAGTTGTGTGTGGACAAGAGTGAATCATATCATACATTGTAGGGAGCCCTGCTACCACTGCTTCCATGATGCCAAAAATAAAACAGACAGGGTGAGTCATGGCTCTGCTTATGCTGGTCTCTCTTATTAGGAAGTCCCTGCTTTGAATCAATATCTTCTAGTTGTGACATTTGAAAACATGTTCTTTAGTACTAAAAGAACTAAAATAAACCACCATCAAATCTGTGCCCCAAAAAGAAAGAATACGAAGAGTGAAGCCACTGGAGCCTATCCCAGCTGTCATAGGGGGAGAGGCAGGGTACACCTTGGACAGGTCACCAGTCTGTCGCAGGGCTAACACTAAAATACAGACAACTGTTCTTACTCATATTCACACCTATGGACAATGTAGAATCATCAATTAACCCAACCGCGCCAACTGCACTGTACCCGGAGAGAACCCACGCAAACTCCACACAGAGTAATGATGCATATACTGTAGTCACGTTTCCTTATGCAGCAAATGGTGACATAATCGATAATTATGTTGAGTATATTCCTTCTCCATGCATGTGGGGTTTAGGGCCCATTCAAGCCAGTGTATTGAGAGTCTTATCAAAACTATGAATGCAGAAAAGTACCATTAGATTTTGATCCACCGTGCAATACCATCTGGAAAAAATCTAATTGGCAACAGCTTTGTTTTATCAACATGATAATGATCACAAACACACTGCCAATCCAGTAAAAACATATCTGAATAGAAAAACACAAAATGGAACACTATCTGTCATGGATTGGCCTCCCTAGATCCTGGACTTCAACATTGCTGAAGCAGTGTGGGATCATCTTGACAGAGAACACAGCAAAAACACTGCAACTCCCCAAACAAGTCACAGCTTTAGCTGGCCACATGCCTTAACTTCATCCTTCTTGTGTGTCATTGCAAGTGAGCCCCAAACTTAGTCTCTGCAGAAAGCTTTGACCTCAACGTTGTCATCTCTGCTGGACACTACTCTGCCCACATTAACATCACACCACCACAGACGCCACAGGTGAAGAAACAGCATCACCATCACAGAGTGCTTGCAGCTCTGACAGCCCAGCAGACGTGCACTGAAGCATCTCAAAGATAGACATACAATATGAGTTACATCATTTTAACAATCACACGCATAACTGGTAATTATGTGACTTTTAGGACAATTGAATAATCCTTTGAAGGAAATGTCAGGTCCTAATAACCTTCCAACACCACACTAGGGAGACAAACAGACACAGAGCACATCGATTCAATGCTGTCAACACAAAGAGCTGTTTGTTGGCTAAAAGGCAACATAACCTGAATTACCACAGACTCGTTCCCGACCTTTGCACAAGCCTCCCCCAGAGACATACAGCCTTAAGCAGCATGAGTGCCAGACTTGACAAAAACACTTTCTGCTGTATGTTCACACACACGCAATTATATTTCTTCTCCCACAGAAAGCCAAGAGCTTAATTTCACTACGGAGTTGAGGCGCAAAAATATACCACAGGTAATGTAGTAATGTGGTTATACTCCCTGAGGTCCTTTGTGAATATAAAGGTGGTTTATCAAGCCCTGTATTTAATTTCCTTCTCCCCACTTCCTTGTCTCTTAACTATGCCATTTTGCCTTTTATCACACCTGAAATTGCCGTGTCTTACTAACCGAATCATCCTGGATGAAATGATTATTTTGAAGTTTTATGTGAATTTGTTTGAGCACCTAGAATTAGTTGAATTATGTAACCTGAAACCTGTAATTAATCTGGAATACACTATAATAGCATTAGAAAAGCACAAAGGTGGTTGTACTAAAGTTTATTATGATTAACATAAGCTACACAGCCTATCCAGCTTCCTTCAGAGCATATGGATAAAGCTGTTAACCATTCTGTTAAACTAAACTTCAAAAGTAAATCTCTAGAAGTTCTAAACTTAGGGCATATTCTCATGGCAGTTAAACAAATGCACATTATGAATGTTTGTTTTTTTGCTCAGACTCTGATGAGATGATCAACAGTACAATACTATAATTGCGAGCATCCAGTTAGCTTAGCTTAGCATGGAAATTGGCAGAATAGGCAAGCAGCTAGAGGGACTCTTCTCATTGTGATGTTTCCAGGAAAGCGTGAACACCTGAGCAATTAGCCATTGCACCTGGCTAAGAAATTGTTCCGACACCTAACTCACTTTAAAATGAAAACTGTAGCTTTCACAAGAGATAGACTGTGATGTTGCTTAGTAATCTTACGGCAGTGAGTAGATTTTTTATACTTTAGACCAATTATTTAAGACATTATTTAAACATTTGAGATCTCAAATGTCAGGATTTTCAACTTTTTGGACTTTCATAGCATGGTAATTATTTTAAGCATATGCTATTAAATCAATAAAATATTCAAAATAGTTGCAGCCAAGGGGTTTAAGTGGATCAGAAAATCATTAAATCTTTTCTTGTTATCATTTTGTATGCATTTAAATGTCAATAAAGCTGCAGTTTCTGTATTTTAGCATCTGGCTAAATAACAAAACTAAAATGAGCAGAACTGCTTTGCATTGCTTTTTTTTTCCTGTAGTGGCAGATGATTGCAAGTTCATTGTTTAAAATAGAGGTCCACAAATTTAAGCAAAGTCAATTTTCATTTTATTTCACATGTCTGTAACAGATTGTGGATAGGAAGAAGAAAGGTTATCTTGTTGAGTTATCTGGTTATTAATTCATATTGTGACGTGACTGCTATCATCATACTATAATGACTGCAGAGTATGCATGTCTGTATGTTTATTCCCAAACTCCTCCTAGATGACTGATTGGTACAATCTAAGATACCAATATTTCCAACAGCTAACATCTACGTGGTACAATATTTACTTACAATAAAAGTACTCTGTCTTTGTATCAGTATATAAAAATAATGGTTTATGAGTGTACACTCCTGTTTTTATGCACATAAAATGAACATAGCATTTGCACATTCATAGGCATGTTACGTGTATGTCTGTGAAGGTTCTCAGTCATCCAGGTCATCGTAGTCTAAGGAGCTTAAACTTACAAACTTAACAATGTGGTGTATGCTGTAGAGTGTAGCGAGGAATGCCCAGACCTCTACATTGGAGAGACCAAACAGCCACTTCACAAGCGCATGGCACAACATAGAGCTGGGCGATAGAATGATAACGATATGTATTGTGAAATAACTTTTTCTTGATAGAAAAATTAAACTATTGCGATAGGCCTCATCTCTCTTGTCCTCTTAAAAAAAAAGAAAGAACAGCCAATCCAAATTAAATAGCGCAGAGCCGAACCAATCACAGCCGCAGCGTCACGTCACGTGACTTGTTACGTACAGCACAAGTGCCAAGGCGCACATGTGTATTTGTTTTTGCAGCCGTGCCGCCCGGGTAATGGAGGAAATGAGTTTGCCGACTAGAGAAAAATCAACCGAGAGCGTGAGCGAAGGTTACCGAAGAAAAAACAGATGATGGTTCCAATGCCGGAGAGCTTGTCGAACGGAAGGGCAATAGAAGTTCCGTAGTGTGAAGGTATTTCGGCTATTTCAAGTCTGACAAAAAACAGAGTAGCGCGCACTGTAAATTGTGCCGAAAGCAAGTCTGGAAATACAATAAACCGGTGCATGCTCAATCTCTGACTGAAAGCGCTAATTCGTCATTCGGCTTTGTCAGACTAAAGTAACTGTTAAAACTGTTTGAAAAGCTAAGCTATACAATAAGGAGAGATTGAGAATTTCCTTTTAGTTCTCAGTTTATTTGATATTGACAAAAGTTAGTCAATTTTGTCTGTTCCTCTGTAAAACGAACTAAGATTTATTTTTAGAATTAAAATTTTGTTTCTAAGTGGAATTGACAATTTAGTAGTCTGTTTTGTTTGTTCTATTTTGAAACTTAAACGCTTTAGCGGCTGCCTTTTGTGTAGTTTGCAATATTTGCCTTTATTTATCTGAAACTGAAGTGTCATGTTCCTTAAGTACATCTACCCTGTTGAACTTATTATGGGAAATAAATATTTAAATCAAAACAAGCTGCAGATTATTTCACATTTTACTTGTGAGCAACGGCACATTTCAATCTTACAAATATAGTTATTTGGCTTATATCGTGATATATATCGTTATCGCCTGAAATGAAAAAAACATATCGTGATATGAAAAAATCTTATATCGCCCAGCTCTAGCACAACATAGAAGAGCCACCTCCACAGGACAAGACTCAGCAGTTCATCCGCATCTAAAGGACAAAGGTCACTCTTTCGTGGATGCCAATGTTCATATTTTGGACAGAGAGGACAGATGGTTTGAAAGAGGAGTGAAAGAAACCATTTATGTCCACTGTGAGCGACCATCTTTGAACAGAGGCGGTGGTTTACGACACCAACTGTCCCACACCCGTTTTCACACTTTGGCTCATGTGATTAGGTAGAGGATCATCAGGGGGTCCTTTGTCCCTCTTTGGGGGGATACTCCCACTGGGTTTAAATCTGGGACTCTCCACCATTTGACTCTTAGAACTGAAGAAGCTTCTCGGATGAGAGGTGAAACGTCTTCAAGCAACTTAAAGAAGTCCAGACGCTTTTCTTTCTAAGCTCCTTAGACCATGTTACATGTACAATTTAAAGCTTATGATAGGGTTTAATTTTTAACAACAGGCAGGTTTTTATTTTCTATCTGAAGCCCCTTTACATTTCCATGGCATGAACTGAAGGGGAAAAAGGGTCACGACAGATGGGAGATCGAGGAGAATCTTTCCAGACATTTGCTTGCTACACTGAAAGAGCTATGCTCATGTAACCATACCAAGTTGATTCTGTTCATCTGGATGTAGCGAAAATCCCAAATCTTGGGATCCCAAAATCCCAAAAGGTTGATTCTGTTCAGATGAACGAATCAACCTTTTGGGATTTGGATGATTGAGCATGCATCAAGACATACCAAGTTTGATGCCGGCATGCGAAAAACTGCCCGTATGATGGGTTTCTGCTAATATATCAAATGATCAACTGTGTTGCATTGGTCAAAGGGCTAATGTGAGATGACTGGAACTAAGTAGTCTGCAGTATCTGTGGTAAGGCTTACAGTAAAAACTAAACTGGACTAATGCAGAAGAAGGCTAGAAGTCATCAATTTGAGTTTAAGCTCTTTACCATCACTTGTCAAATTCCACCTTTAATCTATCGATAGACTTTATTATTGATTTTACAGTAGTTATCAATACAAAACCTGCCAGTATATTCTAGGATGTAGTTGGCTAAATTAAAAAAGAGCTGTAAACTTCAGTCTCAGATGAGTCAAATACATCTCTGCCCACAGAGAAACTAAATCCATATTTTTAAAAAGGCTGTTTATAAATTACTTACATTAAAATACGGACTCTACGTATTTTGTTTTTCTACTATTAAATCCCTGATGCTAGGTCAGAGTCACTTTCGCATAGTGACGGTCCAAGCTAACGCTAGAAAAATACATTTTAAGGTGTAGCAGAGGTAATGAAATGAGAGGACACCACTGACCCGCTGCAACAAGTCACTGAAGCTATTAGTGACCTCACCCTGTCTCACACTCACAGTTTCTGGATACTAGCCTCTCATTTTTTTCACTGACACACCCCACTCACACAACTTCACTGTCTATACTGTCTGTATGCTAGTGCTGATAGGCACAATGTGGTTTCTCCTCATCACTAATCTGCTGAGCACGTGGTGCCCGACACTCATGGACAAACCCGCAATATGTCTCTGGTAGGAAGTACGATTGCTGCGTGAAAACCCTAGGACTTCCTGTCCCTCTGCGCTATCGGGAAGTACAGACTCAGCTCACAGTGGAGGGGCGTACGCTTACACACATGCACAGACACATACACACATGCTCCCCCACGGCAACAATGACTCAACAGCTTAGTAATCAACCACAAAGACACACACTGTGCCGCAGCTTTACACCAGCAGCATCAAAACAAAACAAATTAAGTTTGGAGGCTGGTAGGCAGAAAGCATCCTGCATTGCTGTTGCAGAGCTCTTGCTCACAAACCACGGTCAGATCTGTCCCTATACTATTGTAAGATGTTTACCTTACACTTTAAAATCCCATTAGATTAATACACTGTGCTTTATTAATAAAAACAAAATTGAATTAAATGACTTTGAGTGGAGAACTGTTGTGATCCACACTGGTAAAGCACATCCCTGAACCACGCCCTGAATGTCATGACTCATCAGTCCCCCTCTGTTGTCCATCCATGCCAACAGGGAGTGGGAAGGGAATGAGAAAGACAGAGAGAGCAAGAGAGAGAGAGAGAGGGAGGGGAGGTCATCAACAGAAGAATCAATGATGAGGATGAGAGGAAAGAAGAAAAGGAGATGCTCATGCTGAGAAACAAAAGAGAGCAACAAAGACGTGAGCGCACTGTGGGTGGGACTCACCAGCTCGACCGAACCATAGTGTTTCCTGCTGAAGTCTCCACGCCTGCACCCCAAGTCCTCTGAGGCAGAGCTGTAACACAGAGGAACGGTCAGACTCAGATGCATGTCCTATGTGCTCTCATCACATACATATACAATGCATAAACTGTGACATCGTTCATACACAAGTGGCAGTTGCAGCATCTGTTTTTCTTCAGTCTCTTTATCATAATATATATAATATAGTATTACTAGAGAACACCTGTTTGTGTTTGTGTGTGTCCCACCATTCTTCATTCAAACAGTACATGGTTACAAGGCAATGCATGCAAAGAAGGCGTCTGCACAACTCGGTAACCTCTTTAGCTTCTGTTACTGAGCTGTGATTTCCACTGATGAGGAAGACCAAAAAGAAAAAGTCTGTCTAACCTGACTGGTAAAGTCCTATGAGGCCCCGTGAATGGAGAAGCTGGAGACCACAGGTAAGTACTAATACATTTCTGCTAACTCTTTCCACATGCACGTCCCGCTTATTTTCCTCTGCTAACACCTACGTTTGGGTGCGCTGATACAATGATCCTGCCCATCAATGTGCTTAAATTTCCAGCTATTTCATCACACCGTGAGATATTTTGGCTTATTTATGCATATCTATGGTCTCAGGTATGTACTTTTACTGCTTTAAAAAGTTATTGAATGACAAGTGCATTTGAAACACTCACTTTTCAGCTACATGCTTTGAGGACAGGCAGTAGTGAATCACACTACAAGAATAAGTCATTGGAGCCACCTGAGGCTACTGGTACTCATCACTTAACCGCTTAATGCATCGTGTCCTCCATACTCACATGCCACCAGTCAGTCTTGTGTCATATATAAACATTTTCAAGTTGGCTTTATCAAAGTATTAAGTTTATCAATGCATTATAACACACCACGAGCTGGCTCCTCTCACACTACTGTCTCACTTTTCATCTAAGCACCACCTGGACAATTGTAGGAAAATCAGGGTGACTAGGTCAGTGGAGCTGCCAGAGGATAGAGCCATTTAATTATTCATAGTTGCCTATTACTTCTTTTATGCACTATGCTCACTAAAGGACTATAATACCATTTATTAAGTATTTACTATACACTCACCAGCTACTTCCACTGCTTATTAATGGATTTAGGCATGAAACATGGTCACAACAACCTGCTTAAGTTCAAACTGAGTATCAGAATGGGAGGGAAAAAAGATGATTTAAGTGACTTTGAAAGGCAACATTAACTCAAACTAAGGTATGCAGAATAGCATCTCTGACTGCATAACACGTCCAACCTTTAAGCAGATGGGACACAGTAGCAGAAGACCACACAGGGTACCGCTTCTGTCAACAACAGAAGTGTAAACAACATGACATCCCGCTCTGTATCAAAGGTTCAGGCTGGTGCTGGTGGTTTAATGGTTTGGAGGATAGTTGCATCCCATCCCTTTGTCCCAGCATGATAGCACACCATGTCACAAAGCTCAGATCATCTCAAACTAGTTACCTGAGCATGACAGTAAGTTAACTATACTCAAATAACCCCCACAATCACCAGATCTCAGTCTAATAGAGCAACTTTGGGATGTAATGCAATGGGAGGTTGGCATCATGGATGCACAGCTGACAAATCTGTAATAACTGTATGGTGCTACTGAGCCATCATGTACCAAAATCTCTGATGGATGTTTCCAGCACCATGATGTATCTGTGCCATGAAGATTTAAGGTAGTTCTCATGGCGAGTGGCCAGTGAGTGTCTAAAGAAAAAAAAATCAAATCCAGTTTTTCCACTTGTGGCCACTCCTTCAACGTGAGTATCATCTTCAAAGCAATCATTTTGGAGAGGCTGAGCAGCTTTAGGTACCTCGGCGTCTACATCTCTGAGGACCTCACCTGGTCACTGAACACCACACAGCTGGTCAAGAAGGCTCAGCAGCGGCTGTATTTCCTGAGGGGGCTGAGGAAATTTGGTATGTCGGCCAAGATCCTCAGCAGGTTCTACAGCTGCATTGTGGAGAGCACACTGGCCAGCTGCATCACTGCATCGTATGGCAGCACTACTGCTATGGACCGCAAACGCCTGCAGAGAGTAATAACAACTGCAGAGAAGACCATCAGGACTCCGCTGCCCTCTCGGCAGAGCATCTACCATCGCAGAGTCCAGAAGAGAGCTGCCTCCATCTTCAAAGACCCCACACATACATTATTTCTATTGTATATATTAATCGGCATCTGTAGGTGGACAGCAAAGAAAGAATTTCATTGCACAGAGAAATGCCTTTTTCTCTTGTAACACGTGACAATAAATACTTCGAATCTTGAATCTTCTGCTTGTATTCACATTGGATTACTAGCAAATGTGAACAGTGTACTGTAATATGGGAATTCTATGTGGGGCTGTCTGTGCTTTTGTATTATTTGTCCTTTCCAAATTTACCACTTTAACTACTGCTTCTTGCCCTTTGCACAAAATATTTTTTTAGAGGTAGGATCAAAAGTTATAAGGGGAATAAAGAAAACTGGAGTGGCGGGTGAAAGCAGTGAGGAGGGCAGGGGTACAAGGGTGAGACTCTTAGAGTTCAGGCGGGGGTCAGCGAAAAGGTTGCCATGACCCAAAGGGCACTTCTTTCCATTTTCAGTTATCCTACTTGTCCTTTTGGTCATTGGCATTAAATTCATATTGCGTCTTTCCTTCTTATGGTTTTCTTTTCTTTTCTCTGTCTGTTTCTCAGTATGGTGTGGCTGCCAGCAGCACAGTGACTGACCCGGGAGCTGTGTCCAACTCACGTCTGATTGAGATGGGGGTCCTGATTGAATTAGGCTCGAGTGATAGATGGAGATTGGTGTGGAGAGATGACTGCTGGTGATACACACTCGCACAGAGTTGACACAGGGACAGATTCAAACCAGTGCGCGCGCACACACACACACACACACACACACACACACACACACACACACACACACACACACACACACACACACACACACGTAAAAGTTAAAAAATACTAATACAAAACAATTTAAGTGTTTCTCCAATATGAATAACCTTATCTGGTCCTAAAAGCATTATAATGGAGACATAAAGTAGTATTGCACAGAAGGGACAGAAAATAAGGAGCTGTTTTCTTTCTGGTTTAAGGAAAAATAAAATGATGACAAATTGAAAACACTAAAACATGCACAAGCGTAAGTTCTCCAATTTTCATTCTAGTTGAGATATAGATGAAAAGAGCAATAGCATTAGAGATCTGAGTCACTAAGCTTATCACAGCATAGCTCTGACTCGCAGCTATAACATATTTAACACGGACACGGCACTTTCATGAATCTCATCATTTAACACTGAGAGGAAGTAAACAAGTGGATTTTTTTCCTCTCAGTGGTAAGTAAATTACAGCAAAAGCTGGTCAGTCATTCAAGTGTTTTTGTGTTTATAAATGTCAGGTTTGACACTCGGTGCTCCACACAAAAGACCAAATATTGGTTTCCGTCCCTACAAAAACTTTGCTAAGCGACTCTGGCCTCAGTATGACAGCACTGAATTGCCCTACAGTACTGCTGATACACCCATGTATCACTGCTTATTTTTAGTCATGACAATCGTGTTATTATCGATCCAACGTAATCCATGTAGAAGATATTCTTAGTAGCAATTTAAAAAGCCTCAAATCTTAAAGATGAATTGAAAAGAAGAAGCGAGCCCAGTAGAATTCTAAAACGATCAATTAATTTGTCTATTCACAGCAGGCAGCGTTCTCAAAGTTCCCTTTGTGACGCTTTATTTCTTTGGAATGCTAAATGTCATAAGAATCTAGTTAAATCCCATTAGCAATAAAACCATTTATGAAGCAATGGCACTGCCAAATAGAAGTGGATGTGCAATGCAATTCGTCATGCTGTGCAGTGTCATTCCCTTCCTCAAATGTTAATCAGAGAAGTTCCAGAAAGAAGAGAAGAGTGGCAGAAACAATGCCTCTCTGTCTATAGAATTTTATAAGATTAGACTGAACATAGAGAGCTGGATAGAAAATCACAGGTGCTGCTACAGTACCAGTTCATGCTCACATATGAGACATGTTTTTCTTTACAAGCATACACACTGAGTACACATGGATCTGGGCAAATATCTCACAACTTGCAGTATCACTACAGACATAACTCTTGGAGAGGAAGTTTGTGTGGAGTTAAAGTTATTCGGCTGTCACGCAGCAACTGTGTGAAAACTGAAGTTGCATGTTCTCATCGGTAGCATGTTCTCAGTATGCTAGCTGGTGCTTCAGGACAAATTGTTCAAACACAAGCACAAGTGTGTGTAACCTATCACAGAACTGCTTAAATCTTTAAAGGCCTTTATGATTTATACATTTAACTTATGAGAGTAGGATTAGAAGGCAAGGGGTAACACCAGAAGGTTTCTGCTCTCTGTATGTGGTCCACCTGTGATCCGTCTTCTGCTAACCAATCACATTTGAACGGGATCGTACTGGGTGCAGTAAACAATCCACAATAAGGACAAAACATAAGGAGTGCAATTGCCAAATTATTATTTCCCCTGTGGGGGGAAATAATTATTTGATCCCCTGGTGAATTTATAAGATTTCTCACTTCCAGAGATAAGAAGTCTCTAATATTTATGATAGTTCCATTTTAATGGATAGACAGTGTTTTATTTTGTTTTTTTTCTGGATGTTTGGTTGATATTCTGACTGGCTTTGTACACATGTGTCACACAGATTACAACCAAACCTGTACAACACTGGAATGGGCTAAAAGACCATCACAAAGAGGCTTGGCGAGAACTTAACAGCTATTGACGCGATTATTCAAAAATGAAAGAAGTATAAAATAATCAATTGCCTTTGATTTGGAGATCAATGCAAGAGCTTGCCTTTTGGGACGAGGATGATCATGATAAAGGTGATGGATCAATCCAAAACTACACAGGAGGAGCTTGTTAATGATTATAATTGACTGGAGACAGTCACCAAGAACATCATTGGGAACACACTATGCTGTAATGGACTGAAGTCTTACATAGCCCACAATATCCTCCTATTCAAGAAGGCACATATAGAAGCTTCTCTTAAGTTTGCCAGTGAACACGAAATGATCCAGAGAAGGCTTGAGCTGTGGACAGATTAAACCAAAATAACGCTCTCAGGCATCAACTCAACCCACCATGGTTGGCGGAAGTGAAATGCTGAGTATGGCCTAAAGAACAAAATCCCCACAGTCAAGCATGGAGGTGGAAACATTATGCTTTGGGGCTGTTTTTCTGCTAAGGGTGCTGGACAACTTCATCTCATTGAGGGGCCAATGAATAGGTATGTGTACTGTAGTGTTGGACCAGAACCTCCTGAACACTGAAGATGGGTAGTGGATGAGTCTTCCAGCATGACAATGACACAAAACATACCACCAAGGCAACAAAGGAGAAGAAGAAGCATATTAAGGCTACGGAGTGACCTAGCAAATCTCCAGACCTCAATCCTATAGAAAATCTATAAAGGAAGCTGACGCTTCGAGCTGCTAAGCAGCCGCCAAGAAACTAAAAGAATTTATAGAGTTTTGTAAAGAGGAGTGGGCTAAAATCCCTCCAGGGTTGTCTGCAAACCTGGTGACAGACTACAAGAAGAATCTTACAGCTGTGAACAAGGATTTCTCTACTAAGTTCTGGCATCAAAACCATATATAGTCTCACAATGCTGCTGCCTTTTATTAGTTTTTCAAAAGTCATCTGCATAGGAAACAATAGTACAGGAAGTCCTCACCTAGAGATCCACCGGCGACACCAGAAGCCCCAAAATATTAGCCATTGTTCCTGAAAGCTAACTCAACTGATTAGCTG
The DNA here is from genome assembly GCF_036321145.2 of Pelmatolapia mariae. Taxonomy (NCBI): domain Eukaryota; kingdom Metazoa; phylum Chordata; class Actinopteri; order Cichliformes; family Cichlidae; genus Pelmatolapia; species Pelmatolapia mariae. The sequence continues at coordinate 18,207,376 of NC_086233.1, read as the reverse complement.
ATGGGTGCTCAGCTTGATTCAGTGAATAACAGTGTGCTATTAGCTGTATACCTTCCACATTTTGAATATCTTGTGTTACCATGCACCATGTACCACGATTGCCTATTATGACCCCCATGTTTAGCTCCCTTTTCCTTTTTGGCCAACACCCTCTATTTCCCTTCTACCTCCATTTAACTCCTCACTCTGTGGTAAGGTTTATTTGTCTCTGCAGATGAGATAAAGGCAGAGATAGGGCTGTTAATACATAATGCCCACTCAGGCTTAAAGGTTGTGTGTGTGTGTGTGTGTGTGTGTGTGTGTGTGTGTGTGTGTGTGTGTGTGTGTGTGTGTGTGTGTGAACTACAGGATGTATCCATCATCGTCTCCTTACACTCTCCCATCCCTCATTCTTGCCTCTGCTACAGAGATGCGATTAAGAAAGTGGTCCAGCACAACAATACCTTCAACTATATGTGCCGTGGGTTTTTCTGCCCATAATGGGAGTTGCTGCCCTTCACTGTACCTCTGAGAGAGAGGGTCATGAAAGGGACTGTATCTTGGAGGAAGGTGATTAGGTGAAATTACCTCAACCATCTCCTTAATGAGAACCACTGCATCTCCCAGTGAAGCTCATTTTCTTCATTTTATTAGTTTGGAGCTTCCAATGATGCATGAAGATTCTCATATTTTGAGTTAGGGCTGAACTGTGAGAAAGATGCATGTACAAGTGGTTCTGCATGCAGAGTAATCAAATCTTTACAACTGATATTTTTTGACTTATTTTTATTTATTTTTTTTATTTTTTCAAAACCTCACAACCTCCATAACGCTCAAAGGGAAAAACATTGTTGCCAGACCGAGACTGCATCTTTATATGTTCTGGAAAATGAAAGAAATTTTAGCACATGTGTGAGGTGTAGCCAGTTGCTTGTTTGTGCTCAAGGTGGTTTCAGTCAGACCAAACAGATAAGCAACATTCATGCTGTGCTAACAAACTATTAGAGAGGTGGAACAAGCTGCGGGAGTGAAGTGCCCTGAATGTTATGAGGAACATGTACCTGTCAGAGAACAGAGGAGGAGGAGTGTAACACAGACAGGATTTCAAGTATATATTCCAATTTATACACATACTCACTGGTGACAATATAAGGTACACCTGTTTAACTGATTGTTAATATAGCTATTCTTTCAGCCAATCACATGGGAGCAACTCAGTACATTTAAACATGTAGACATAGCCAAGGACAACCTGCTGAAATTCAAACAGAAGAACCAGAAGAATGAAAAAAAAGGAGATTTGAATGTGGCTTCAATGTTGCTGTTCTACACACACAGGTTCACAGAGAATCATCAGGGAAAATCCTGTGAGCGGCAGTTCTCTGGGTAAAAATGCCTTATTCACCATAGGAGTCAAAGGAGAATGACCAAACTGCCTTAAGTCGATAACGAACCAATACTAACTCAACCACTGGCTACATCCAAGGTATGCAGAAAAGCATCCTAACATGTCGAATCTTGAAGTAGATGGGCTGCAGAAGGAGAAGATCATACCAGGTGCCACTCCTGTCAGCCAAGAACAGGAAACTGAGGTTACGGTTCATGCAGGGTCACCAACATTGGACAACAGAAGATTGGAAAAAAGCTGCAAGGCCTGATTAGTATCGAGTTGTGCTGCAACATTCACATGGTAGGATCAGAATCAGTTGTAAACAACAGGAATGGATGGCTCCATTCTGCCTTCTAGCAAAGGTTGAGGTTGGTGCTGGTGGTGTTATAGTGTGGGGAATAGTTTCTTGGCACACTTTAAACCCCACTCTTATACACCACATCCTACCCGAGTATTGCTGCTAACCATGTCTGTCCCTTTATGACTACAGTGTACAGATCTTCTCGTGGGTGCTTCCTACAGGATAATGTGCGACGTCACAAAGCTCAAATCATCTCACACTGCCTTCCTGTACATGACAGTCTGTTCACTTTACTCAAACTGCCTCCATAGTCACCAGATCACATTCTAATAGAACGTGTTGGAACAGGAGATCAAATCATGGATGTACAGCCAAGAAATCTGGAGCAACTGTGTGATGCCATCATGTCCGTCATGATCATGTATAAGGAATGTTTCGAGCACATACAATTAAGGAAGTTTGGAAACTAAAAGGTGTCCAACTAAGATGTACTGGTAAAGTGTATCCGATAAGGTAACCAGCGAGTGTATTTATATATTTCATAACAACATTAAAATCCTCAACTCTGAAATCAATATAGATAGTTAATCTATATACCATCCCCCCACCCCTGCTGTCTGTGCCTGTAACACAGTGTACTAAAAGTGTGTACATGATGAACTTTACATCTGCTTCACATCACCTTGTTTGCATCAGAGCAGCTAGTCCACTTTCAGGCTTGTATGACTGGCTGTAAGCCCATCAAGCTACCTCACTCTCCTGACATGGTGTGTCATTACATGGTTTTGAGATATAGCACAGCTGAAATTATAGTCCTGCATTTGAAGCCACCCATATGTTTAGACATCATAGCTTGAACTCTGCACCACAGCAGTCCAGACAATCACTTTCCAGCAGCATAATGGCTGTTAGCCAAAGCAAAATGACTTTGAAAGCTCAGAGCAAAGAGAAATCGCTTCGAAACGAACAAGGTAAGATGGATATTCATTACTCAAGTGCTGCCCTCAGTAATGCAGTACAGGAGAGGTTACAAATTGTGGTTTCTGTCACAAGACAATGGACAGCAGCCTTTGAAATGGAGTGAAATGTAGAGTACAACCATCACACGAAACCTCCAACTGCTCCACGAGACTAAACCAGTCATTTTTTCCTATTACATTAAGCACTGTGTGACTCTTTAATCACAACAAAATGGGATTTGTTTATGAGAGAAAAAGAGAAACCTGCAATGCCAACAGGAGCAGGAACAATGCCAAACAAAAGACTTTTGGGGCCGACATAAAATATCCATTAGCTGGTACACAATTCAGAAATAATGTTACTTTTTGAAGGCTTTCCAACACAGGCTGTCATAACAACACATGAAGAAAAACTATAAATATTAGGAATTACTGCAAAAATATGATGTTATACTACCAACTGGAAGACTATTTTTGGGTAGTATGAGAAATTCCTTAAACTAATTTGTTAATTAAGCATTCAGTATCCCAATTATAATTTCTTATTGTGCACTCCAGGATGTGATATAGAAAATTTGCATGTAAATATCAAGGTGAAGTTACTGACAGAGCTGCATAGCACACTACAGTATATGTATGCAAAGTAACTGCTACTCATTAACTTTTCTATAAGGACTTATGAATTATTCCCAATAAAACTAAGTCACAATTTGCAAGAGTGATCACTGAAAGCTAAGATGATGCAGAAATCACACAAAATGGGGCAAAAAAATCCAGATCAGCGATGTTAGAAATCATTTTAAGAATGGACATTTCACAATCATCTTCACACAAACGCTGCAGTATGCTGCTGGCACCTCAGAGTATTTCCTATACACCCAGTCTCTGTGTTCAGCTGTCACTGCAGCCCAAAGCTCTCCCTTTTAAGCTGCTAAAAGAGCCGCAGCGGTGGCATTTCCCATCTACTGTAAAAAAAAAGAAAAAAGAAGAAGAAGAAGAAGCTGGAAATGAGCTCCCACACAGTAAGCAACCTTGGACTACATCTAAACTCAGCTGCTCAGCTTAAGCCAGATGCCTGCCTTCAGTGTGGCTCACATATGTTATACTGACACAAAGCCAGAATGCCGAATGCACCTCCACACCTTGAACTGAAAAGCAGGTTATGAATAATTCATATTTTTCCATGCACATAGCGCCTGTGATGTCTGTTCTCTCGGGAAAAAATGAAAGAAAATAAATGAACCAATTTGGTTTGCTTTTGTTTGTTTTTAATTTTTAAAACTAACGACAGTAATTCGTTAATTAAAAGCTGTACGTTGAGGAGCTTTTTACTTCCAGACTGGAGACTTGTGGATTCAGCGGCGCTTTTAGTTAACAGAAGTAAACGAGCAAAGACCGATAAATCATGCACCTCACACGTAAAGTAGACAGAACTCGACCAAAACCTGCCAGTTAGTGCACAAACAAGTCGCGGATCTAGCAGGTGCCAATGCGCACTTTGCGCACCGACAAATGGTGACAACGCTGGAAGACACCAGAGCAGGTGTTTCCAGCCTAATTTGCGTTCAGCTGCGTAAAATGTGCGAGTGCTGGAGGAGATACGATAGCATGCAATCAACAGATGAGTGAGCGGTATTCACACAGGTATGAGTGGGATTTAGGTTGTTTTTTGTTTTGTTTTGTTTTTTACCGCTGATTGAAAGTCAACAGTTTGTTAGAGGATGGATCCACACTGCTCATGTCCCCATGCGATGTTAGTCCAGCGGACAAGGCGACAGCAAACGGCAAACGGACGTCTTTCTCCACTCCTAACCCGCTAAGAGCGCTTGGTCATCACTGCGGCGCAAACTCCGACAACTGCTGACCAAAAAACAAAAAAGCCCCACAACTGGTATTCCAACTGCTTTTTTTTTTTGCAGCTCTTCCTTCAGAGCCAAAAAACTGTTCACTGCGTGATAGTGAAGCGGAACGGATCTGCCATAGGAGCTGTGCGTTTACTGTGTGGTCGCCCTCGCTCTGTCCCTCTCCTTCTCTTCCCCCTTCTCTCTCTCTCTCTTACACATAGACTCTTCATCAATGGTGCATTTCAAGTGGACACAATTTGTTGCTTGAGGCTGTGCAGCAAAAAGCACCATTCAGAGCGGCTTATTCTTCTCCAGGTTAATGACGCTGTTACATCACAGTCAATTATGCCGTGCGCGAAGCTTCTCGGTATCCCGGAGAGCAAAGTGATGTTCAAGATGCATGACTTCAGGCTGAGGCTCACTTAAGAAAAAAAAAATGTGGAGGGAAATTTAATTTTCGATCTCTTAAGTATCACTTCTGGTACGTAGCAGGAAATGGTCTCCAGTGTAGATTTAGTCAGCTTAAACATGTAAATTGGAAATGTTTGGCTGCCGTTACTTTCTCAAAGTCACGGGCTCCAAGTTGTAACTAAAAGATTTATTGTTGAGAGAGTTGTTGATGTTACTGCATGTCACTGGTTGTCTATAAATGACGAACAGTTTTGGATTGCCAGGTTTTGAAAAATACCGCTGTTGTTGCCAGTTGTAGTAAAAGATCCTGCCAAGTATTTTTCGACAACCTGGCTACTAAAATGATATTATTATTAATGGATAGTGGCCGATTTATAAAGTATTGGTAAATGAGTGAAAACATTAAAAGAGATTTTCCTCTTTCGCTCTATAAATCAATCACTAGTGCACAACATGCTCTGGGGGACTCACAGAAATCTGGTCATATACCAGGTATAAGTAATGAGGGTCTAACTCCACATTCTTTATTTTGCATGAACAAGCACTGGATTTTATTTTTTATTTTTTTATTATTTTAAATGAATGCGATGCTGTGAAGAATAACTGGTTACAGAAAAAAGAAACTGTGTTGCGGCTAGGTACAAGACCCAGCTGATTTGAGTAAATCAGACCAGTGACATCTCAGTTAGCTACAGCTGGATCCATAAGTTTTTACACTTAACAAAAGTAATGAGTTAAGTGTTTGGGAATTACCAACATTTTCTTCTATACAACTCAAATTTCAGACAAAGGAGAATGGACTAGACTTAACAAAAAACGAGACATTTATTGTGGCTGATAACAGACATGAACAAAACAGGGAAACCAAATTAAACGAAGAATTAATCATGAAAAACCTAAACTGGGAAAACTAAATACTAAATACTTGGAAATACCATGGAAACATGGAGACATGAGGGAGTGTAAACAGATGCACCGACAAGGGACTGAGGGAGACAGAGACAATATATACACAGAAGACAAGGAAAGTGGAAAAACATGGGAACACAGCTGGAATGAATAGGCATAAGAGATGGGGAAAGCAAAACTAAACACACTAAACACTGGACGATAGACTGTCAAAATAAAACAGGAAATAAAACACAGACTCAGACACCAGGGCCAGAAGGAAGGAACGTACATAGGAACAAGACAGTCTGGGGAGACATAGGGAGGAGACACAAAGAGACATGGAAACATGGAAACAGAGGGAGGGAGAGACATGACGGGTTGGGAGAACACACATTGATGCACATGACAGACAGGAGAGACATGGAATGAAAAACAAGGAGGGGAACACAAACAGGAACGGGAGATAAAATTCAAAGACACACACACACACACACACACACACACACACACACACACACACACACACACACACACACGGCAAGGGAGACTTAAACACAGATGACGTGACAGACTCACAAGCGACACAGGGGTGAGACAAACACACACGAGGGACCTCAGACAAACCATAAACTGGGAATACCAGAAAACTCAAACGTAGAAAGAACTCGACTCGAGGCTAAACTATAAAACTTGAACTTAAACCATCATTATAATACAAAGGGTCACAAAAACACAAAGTCAAACTCAAAAGACCCAGCATCCTGACAGCGATGGTACCAGTGGAACCAACTGCTGTTTATTGATGATTTTGACTGCTGGTCTAAGCAGTAGCAGGATGAATTGTGAAGCAGACGGGGCTGTACTCTCTAATCTGCAAACAATGCATCTACAAATTGTGGAATCCTTTCAGAATAGTCTGTGAAGGTTTTCAGTCATCCAGGTCATTGTAATCTAAGGAGCATGGAAAGAAAAGTGACTGGACTTGTTTAAGTTTCTTCATAAGGGAGTTTTTCCTTCCCACTCTTGATTCTTGGGGTTTTCTCTGTATTATTGTAAGTTTTTAGCTTAGTTTATAATGTGCCTTGAGGCAACTGCTGTTGCATTTGTGGCACTATATAAATAACAATATATTCAATGGGTGAACAGAGGAAATTTACAAAAATTGCATCATTATCCTTTTTAAAAGATAACAATAACTTTGGATCTGGTCCTCTATTTTAACAGATGAATGTTGTAATCAGAAACAGATCTTAAGGAGCAACCATCGAAACTGTTTTCACAATATTGTTAAGAAGGACTTGAGAAATGAATAAAGCTGTCGCTTAACATCTTAATAAAACAGGACAGGAAAAAAGGAAGGAAAATACTTCTCAGGTCAGTACATGGAATAAATGGATGGCGCACAAAAAGTAAGCAATAATGACACCAGAAACATGTGAAGATGGATTTTAAATCTTATTTCTGAGCTCTCTCGCGTTTTTCCCTTTAAACACACAGACACAGCAGGTGAAATGTGATCTTTAGTATATATGATACCTTCACAATAGCGCAGCCACAGCCTGTGTCTCAAGCTCAGCCTACGTACACACACACACACAACATGAAAGACTGCAGGAATGCTCGGCTCAGGCTACATGGCACTCAGCTGCTCATCAATTTTTAATCAGCAGAAACCCCCCTCTGTGACATGCCATGCTACAGGAAAACACCTAAAGCTACCAACACACATGGCATTTTGTCTTGTTCGTTCTCTGGATGTGATAACCTTTATAAATAGCTCATGTTGAAATGCAGCTGTAATCTGCCACAGCCTGAAGCTTCAAAAACAAAATAAAAGAAGGAAAAAAAAAACCTTTTAAAGGAGACTGGAGTTCGTGTATGCAGTTTTCTCAGGTCAGGATTGAGTTACAATGAGCCAACCTGAGATAGCTCAACACCCCTAAGCTCTAATTAGAGCCCAGGGGCCAATAACTCGCACAAAGAGGCAGTCATACAAGTTACATAAACACAGCTCTGTCACACCCTCCCACTGTCACACCATATCGTGCACTGGTGTCCGTGGCCTTTGCATAAAGGGTTTATTCTTTTAACGGATGCTTATGAAGTTGTTCTTTAACAAGGGAAGTGAGAACAGGGATAGACTTCCTCTTCGCAGATCAGCCTGTTAATACGGCAAAGGGGGGTGGGGTTGGAGGGCGGGCATCCTGAATGCATAACAAAACGGGCTGAGAAGAAACACTACAGTAAGTGTAATATAACAACAGCCTGCTTGAGGTGATGAATATAATGCACAGCTTACGTACAAAGTTAAATAATACAGGACATGAATCCACCAAAATATTGCCTTTATTTTAGTTTGTACAGTTCTAATAAGTTTGACACAGCCTGCACTCTTTTAGGCAGCTTGCTTCTAATTTCTTTAAGTAGTCTTCAGGAATAGTTCTGCTTGAAGGATATTCAAAGCTCTTCTTTGGATCTCAGCTGCCTTTTATTCCATTCTTTGTAAAGGTGACACCACACTGTTTCAATAATGTTGCGATGCAGGCTCTGGGATGGGGCCAGTCCATAACTGATAGTGTTCCACTCTATGATGTTCTATTCAGGTATGCTTTTACTTCTTTTGGGATCATTGTTATGCTGAAAAATGAAGCTGTTGCCAATAAGATGCTTTCTAGACAGTATTGCATGTTGGATCAGACAGGAACACACCATTCTGTAGTGTTCATATTTCCATCAGCTTTGCAAGAGCTCCAACACCACTGGCTGAAATGCAGCCCCACACCATGACCGTGGTCTACAGATGGCTGCAGACACTCACTGTTGTACCTTTCTCCTGACTGTCAGCTCAATGTTGACTGTTACGTCCCCCCGAAGGGGTCTAGGCATGCGAGTGAGGGGACCAGTAACAAATGAGTCCAGAACAGAATGAAAGGAGAACAGACAGGTGCTTTTAGTAAATAAAATAGTCTTTATTATAAATAATCTTAACATAAAGAGCCGGCAACGCCGTTTTACCAATGACACTTGGAAAAAGGAAAAAAGGTTATAACAACAAAAAACACAACAACCAAACAAAAACTCCACACCACGAGGAGGCACTTCCAGGGGCCCACAAGCTCACCCTGTCACTAGCAGCAGCTAGCTTTACTGCTGCCGAGGCCCACAAGCCCACACTACTCACGTAAAGCAGCTATACTGCTTCCACAACTCCACACTTCAGGCAGGATAACCACACACCAAGACAACAAAGCAGAGACACCAGAGAACACCACCCTGCTCACAGCTCATCCCCAGTTTAAATAGCCTCAGAGGTGATTGCTGACTGGATTCAGGTGGCAAACGAGGCTAATTAAGAGCAGCTGTGTCCTGGGAGAGAGGAGCGTGAGAGAAACAGAGGGGGCAGGAGTGGCAAGAGAGGAGGAGGCGGAGAAAAACACCACGCCCACACAAGGGCAGTTTCAGGAGGCCCAGCTAGGGCCGTAACATTGACGATTAGAATCAAAAATGTATTTGATTGCCTATTGTCACTGATTTTCAGTCCAGTTCTTGTGTAACTTGGCATGCCTCAGCCTTTTCTATCTTTTCTACCCTTCTATTGAGAAAATTTCTGATGAGGTTTCTATGAACAGTAGATGAATCAACTGGTCCTGTGTCAGGTCATTTACTAAAGTCCCTAAAGACAAAATTTAAAATGGTTTCTTTACCAGGTTTAGTTTAAGTCAGTGTTAAATGGCTTTGCAGTCAGTTTGAAAGGTTGCCTCCTACCCGCGAGGCAACCTGTCCAATTAATTTGCAACTGGAAATTGATTAGCATAAGCAAAGAAAATTAAACATAATTAGTGGACTATTTTTTTCTAGTTGCAAAGAGTTGCTGCAATATTTAAATTATAGCTGCTTTATGTTGCAGAGCTTCAATTTAAAAAAAATTAATCTACTAAGATTTGTCTTCAGGACTTCAGCAGGAAGTTAAAGATCAATGTTTAGAATTTGTTTTTTAACTCTTGTATGTGTGCAGGACGCGGCAGTAGTGGACTTTCTCAGGCTCTTTGTTCCCCAGACGACTGGAACTTTAAAGATCAGGTTATATATGTAGGCGTAAGCATTACAGTGTGTGGATTTACAGTCCATGTGTCAATGCCAGTAAGGCTGAGGTGCAGAGGTACACTAATTGTTTATTCACTTGCAGGGTGAGCCACGGCAGTTGAAGCACATGAAGCTAGCTACAAGGTGGGGATCAAGAGCTCTTGACTCAATAGTGCGATAATCCCTTTGAGCTCCACCGCCCTCTCTCTGGACAGCTGCCACTCAGGCCCTGCAGTCTCACGATCTAAGCCACGGCACTTTTCCCACACATAGGATAAACGAGGCTTGTCTGAAAGTGTATAATATACAGTGATGGCTACATCACACGAAATCCAGTGGGAGTATCTTCTATAAATACATTGGTATGGATGAAAATGAGCGAAAAATGTAAACACTGCAGACAAATAATATGCAAAAGTGGACGACATGCACAGCGGGGTTATTATCTGTCATGTACGTGACATGCAAATGAAAACACCTGCCGTGATGTCACTTTTTTGATGAGCCGCTGCTTGTGGATAATGTGTAACCTGCAAGAGGAACCAGTCATTAAAGATGGCTCCATTTGATAGTGCTGTGTGATGCTGCAGAATTTGGAATCCATCCGATACCAAGTAAATACTGTACTGCCAATATCAATACATAAGCTGCCTTTGTCAGTTTAAAGTAAGGGAGAGCAGTGTGTTATGATTTATGAGTTGATCATAAATTTGCAAGTCATGAGCACATTTTAATGTCCATCACATCACAGTGATTTATACTTTCCACAATAATTAGAACACACAACAAACCACACCTTCCAGTTTTTCACCTATTTTGAAAGTGTGTTATTTTTTCTGAAGACCTGGAATGTAAATGTGCCCGTTTTTCAAACACTTTGGGTGAGCTTCCATTGTTAGAATATGACTGGCTGTGAAAAAACCAAAAACTAGGCGATACAGGTAAGTAAGTAAGTAAGTAAAACTTTATTTATATAGCAACTATCTAGATAAAAGATCACAAAGTGCTTCACACAAGAATAACAGAGCATAAAACAAAACAGACAACAGTTAACAAAATGCAATTCTAAAAAGATGTTTTTAGTTGTTTTTTGAAAGAAGCTACTGAGTCCAGAGATCTTATGCCCAGTGGGAGAGAGATCCACGTAGACATTTTTCATAGTGAAAAATGTTTGTTTTTTTCACAAAGTATCAATCCTATCATGCTAGTATCAATCCAGTACCAATGTTAGTATCAGTACTATCGATATTTGGATCATTCTGCCCACCTCTATTCCCTTTCATTATTGCAAGTTTGAGCGATTATAATGATTACCACACTGGAAGAGGAGCTTGACCTAGCTTGGACTGTGCAGGATTTTATCAATGGTGTAAATCAGGGGTCCACAATCCCAGTCCACGAGGGCCGGTGTCCCTGCAGGTTTTAGATGTGTCCTTGATCCATCAGAGCTGATTTAAATGGATAAATTACCCTTTCAACATGTCTTGAAGTTCTCCAGAGGCCTGGTAATGAACTAATCATGTGATTCAGGTGTGTTGACCCAGGGTGAGATCTAAAACCTGCAGGGACACTGGCCCTCGCGGACTGGGATTGGGGACCCCTGGTGTAAATGAACTACTGTAAATGCTTGCTACTCATAGTCCAGCTTCACCATCAGGGTTTTGTATTTCAGTGTGCATGTTGCTGCACAACATTTACATCACAGTTACAGTTGCTTAGGTACCTATCAGAGAAGGAAGCATGTCAAAATGCAATGACTTTAGGACAATGAAAGAGTCATTCCCTAACACACACACACACACACACACACACACACACACACACACACACACACACACACACACGATTTGGATTCAGGCCTTGGCTTCTCTGTTCTTAGTGCATCTCAAATGCCAGCCGGTCACCATGTGGCCTCAGTGAAATGCCACTATGTCAGGCTGTGTCGATTGATGATGGCAGTCACGTTAAATGTAATCAGGTGAATTAACCTTTTGCCTGTGACGCTCAGACCAGTCCTGGACACCTCTGTGCCCTTGGCACTTTAGCTACATGTGCATGCGAGTGTCTGCTTTTGTATGTTTTTGTTTAACGCCAAAACTGTGTTTCAGACCTGGTCACTACCAAACAGCACTGGCATTAACAACAAGAGCTAAAAGACTTTATTACTCTCAGATTTACGGGAAAATGTATAGAAACGCGTGACATAGAAACACCACTTGAAAAAGAGAGAGCAAAACTGCTTGACAAAATGCAGAGGGCTGGCCCACAAGAAACATATCGTTATTAAATAGTGCCATATCCACAGTTAAAAGACCTACAACTGAGAAATAATATTAACTCTATGAATAAAGTACTACTGAGAAATGAGAATTCCTATATCTTCAATCATGTAATGTACCCACGCTTACAGTATGACCGTTTCAAGCAACAGGAGTCAATGCAAAATATAATAGAGTATGCCCAGTATCCAAAGTGACAGATTTAGTGACAGCTGATATTGGAACCACTTGGGTTTTTTTAGTTTATAATGACTGAATCTAATATGTTTCCCTTTGTAACAAAAATATGTCTTTATTACCATAAACACTGTTAGGAATTTGAACTTTGAAATCAAAGAAAAACATCTTTTTTCCATATTTTCCTTATTGGACATTTGTTGTTGTTTTTAGGCTCATGAGAGGTACGGAGCTCCTGACACACCGTGTAGATGAGTGCACTGCTTGAATGCAGAATAGACATAAGATAAATTCAGCTTTTTTCACGAAAATAAACACGGTGAAGTTAATGCCTGATATGAAACCCTGGGTGGACTCCTCCTGGTGTCCTCACAGATGTCACTGCTTTTTAATGTACACCCTCCTCCTAGTGGAGAGACGTGATATCAAACATGCTGCTCAACGTGAATTTGAACTCATCCTCACATAATCTGAGCAGTTATAAAATCTCACATTGTGAGAGATGTGTACCTGTGTGTGAGTGCGAATTCTTCAATCCTTCTCTTTTCAGCCTATATCATGCCGCCATATGGTCCCACTGTTTTTACAGGGAGAGTCTGCCCTCTTGTGGTTTTAGCTTTTATCACAGTTGAATGAGAAGGAAAATTGCACAATCATCAAGTATTAGTTCTTGGTGGCACGAATTTTGTGAGATGTAGGAAATATTATTAGCAAGTCTGCAGATATTGCAGCTGCACATTACTGCTGTGTTACCATATCCCAAAGGAGTTGTGATAGACTCTAATCAGAGACAGAAGCCACTGAAGTCCACTTAACTCTTTCTCATGTTCATAAGAGCAGTTTCAGACAACTTACATCATCATACTGCGGGCAACCTTTGGAAGATGCGCACAGTCGGCAGCAATATTTAAATAAGCTTTGGCCTTTAAAGTAAAATGAGTGGGAACAGCAACTGTTTACACAAGCCAGGTTGGGTCCATGAATTCATGCTGTTGAAGCCAAATTTTCTGAGCCTACCATCTTCAGCCTCAGCAGAAACTGAGTTTGATCTGACTGTTCTGTTTGCCATGTCTTAGAGGGCCTGTGTCCACTGTAGTTTCACATTTCTGTTTTTGGTTGACAACAATGGAGCCCAACATCATTTTCTTCTGTTCATGTGAGGTGTTTTGCATTCTGATATAATCTGTGGTTTCACAGCTGTTGTGTCTGATTCACGCATTATTCTCTGAACCATGCACAGCTACTGCTCGTTTGCAACATGATGATTAAACTCCAGAAACTGTTTTGCTTGGAGATCGGCAGTTTCAAGAACACTAAAGCCACGATCAAAGTCACTGAGTTTACATTTTGTCCCCACCCTGATGTTTGTCTTTCTGAGAATACATGACCTCTGACTTTAATCTTTAACTTTTTAATCAGAATATAGCATCAAGTCAATTAAACTTGTAGGATTTGTGGATCAGTTTCAGCTGCTTAGGTGTTAATGAAATTAACAACAGGTGCAATAGAGCAGCAACAATGAGACAACAACCAAATCAGGAGTGGTGGAGGCACAGGTAGAGGTGGAGGCCACTGACATTTTTTCCCTCCCCATCTTTTCTGACTGTTTTGTCACTAGTTTTTCATTTAACTGGGGTCAGTATCATTACTGGTAGCGATACCTGGACCCTACAGAGGTTGTAGGAAGTACCTCCAGGATAGCACATCAATATCTACCATTGCCAGAAGGCTTGCTGTGTCCCCCCAGCACAGTCTAGAAAACATGGAGGAGATTCCAGGAAGCAGGCAGTTACTCTAAGAGCTTGACAGGGCTGTAGAAGTTCCAAACCCATCAGCAGGACTGGTATCTACTCCTTTGTGCAAGGATGAACAGTGTGAGCTCAGCCAGACCTACAAAGTGACGTCCAGCAGTACACTGGTGTGAATGTCTGTGACCAAACAATCAGAAACAGATTTCATGAGTGTGGCCTGAGGGCATTCGCCATAGAATACCAGAATTGGCAGGTCCACCAGTGGCAGCCTGAGCTTTTCACAGATGAGAGCAGGTTTGCCCTGATGCTACCTGTAACACCATTCAGCATGACTGGTTTGGTGGTTGGTCAGTGATGGTGTAGGGAGGCATATCCATGGAGGGACACGCAGCCCTTTACAGTTTAGGCAAAAGAACTCTGACTGCCAGATTTGGGAGGAGATTCCCAGGACACCACCTATTGTCTCATTAGGAGCATGTCCTGATGTTGTCAGGAATGCCATACAAACTACTGAGCACCATTTTTCATACCATTAATTTTCATTTTTATTAAATGACATTAAATGGCATCATTTCATTTGTAACGCATTACCCAGTCCCCAGTAGTGTAGATATCCAGCATGTTTTTTAGATTGAGATCTGATATGTTTTCAAAGTATTCCTTTCATTTTTTAGCATTGCACATTTGCATGTACTTGATTTCATAGTTTAGTAAGGCTGCAACGACTCATCACAATAATCGATGACGCCTGTGTATACACATAGTACTCAGTTTCTTGTTATCAGAATTAACTATATTGACATTAGTCTCTTAACTTTCCAACTAATGCAAACATCACACCAAAGGTCATTTAAAAATGTGGTTACCAGACAAAAAAGTATGAAAGACACTAGCCTAATTTTCTTATTTTTCAACAGGTTATCTCAATTTAAAAGCATTAAACAGTCCCACTTACTTTAACCTCCTCTTGCCTTGGGCCATATCATTGCTGTCTCAACTTCCTCAAAGGGTGTTCCCACACTAAAATGCAACAGTATATCACTTCCGTTCCTCATTTGGATGACACATGAGGTGCTAAAGCCTAAAATTTCTCAGAGGGTGTCTTAAAGACTCTGTGTCGGACATCTCGGCAACAATAGTGATGTACTGTTGGGAAAATGCATCTGTGAGTATGCACCTGTTTGTGTAAACCAACATGCATGCTTTCTTCATCCAAAACAACACAGAAGAAATAGCATCATGCAATGTAATCTGTACGCAACTGCAGCATGAGACCTATAGTGGGGTGGAGTGGGGGGTTTGCAACAACTCCTTTGAGCAGTTTTCTGAAATACAAGCTCAAATTTAAGCGAGTTTATTTCAGCTTTGCCTTCACAACCTCTGCATGCCCTTATTTTTCTACAAGTGCGTTTAAACTGCACTTCCATCTCCTTCTTTCTTACATGTCTTGTTCTGTTGCTCACCCGCTAACCAAGAAGTGGTTTTGGCTGGCCTCCTATAAAACCGCAGGGTAAAAATGTCCAACAGTAACCCTTCACACGCTCCATTTCTCACATCATCTCTCCTGGATAACTTTTTAAGTATGACCACGATACAGCTGGTGGGTGTGAAACAGCATATGTTGTATACTCACAGCTTTTCTATATGTGCAGACTTCCTTTCAACTTTCAAACATTTACTTTCACTTTGAAAGTGACCTTGCTATAAAGGCAGTTTGTAATACTTTGCGAAAAAAATAAAACGCTCCCCAGATTATGAGTCTTGTGTGCATGTGGCTTGCGGCTGAGCTTGAGGTGGCCACATCTCAACCAATACCCGGCTTTAAGTACAACTCGCTCTATGCTTGGTCTTATTCCGGCCAACTATAATGGGAAATGTTTTCCACTCCAAGCTTTCCTGGAGCAGTGCACAGTGCATTTTAATGTGTAGGTATGTGTCTAAAAAACCCTAAATGGAAGCAGATGTTTTAGTCAAAAGAATAAAAGTTTACATGGGGTTGTAATCAAGTGAGGGACTTTTCTTTCGTTTTCAGCTTCTTCTTTTTTTTCTTCCTCGTAGTAATTTGAGTCTATTTTTCTGTCAAAATGAGCCTGGTGCGCTGCATCGTGCGCATGGCTGAACTGAGCTGGGTTGTGCTGAGCTATGCAGCCACATATGGGAGCGATTACAGTCCAGTGTTTATCAGACCTTGCTGAGAGACCGACTGTGTGGCTGAGCAGAGCAGAACCAGCCGTGTGCACATGATTTCAGTTCCCAGCCTACAACCTTGTAGGGAAAATCAGACAAGTAATACAATATAGCAAAACAGCGTGCGATCGGCACTCCTGGGAGCAGAAACTGAAATAACTGGTTAGTTTACCAGTTGGATAATTCATTTATAGGAAATGTATGTACGATCATTTCCATACTATAGTTAAAAAACAGGGGAGGTGCCAAAATTCAAAGCCTCAAAGTGTGTTGACAGATCTGCTGCATATGTGAAAACAGTTGTAAAAAGCTGCTCATGTCTCCAGAGGGAGCTGTGTGAACTTGGAAATGTAATATAAAAAAGCAACAAAAACAAATCAAGGGATGTGGAGTCACCCATGAGTGAAAGAAACTGTAAAAATGTTTTAGAAAAAAAGTACGTATATATAATCTTACATGTCAAAACACGTTTTATTGTCATGCAAGTATTTCCAAATGTTTTGAGCCACCCCTGATTTCTTTAGATTTTGCAGGAAAATGGGAGAAAGGTGCACTGACTTATTGAAACATATGTAAGAATTTATGGGAATGCAGTATATAAAGGCCAAAACAGAATCTGTACATCATGCTGATAATGATTTCAACCAAAAGTCATTTTTACTCAATTTTGTGTGTAATTTGACACATCTCAGGCTTTTCTTCCTGTTTCCTTTACTTAAGAATGACTTCTAAACAGCTAAGCATACGTCAAGGTCATTTGTGATGAAGCGACAGTGAACAATAGATGGATCAACTGAAAGGCCAGACACATCTCTCAGACACCTGTCAAACACTGTTATCAGTGGTGCTTCTTGTAGATTCAACTGCAGAAATGGGAAAAATTGTGTGTTTTTGTGACAGACGTCTGCTAACAAAGTGCTTAAAGATATGTCTTAAAACTGGTTCTTTGCCTAGTTGTCAAAAAGCACAACATAGTCCATTCCCTGGATTTTTATACTCATTCATCAGTCAGTGTTACGTGATTTAAAAAGAAAACAAACATTTCCCTGAAGATAAACAGTTACAAGAAGTCGAATGACAATGCATGAAAAAACAACCAATGTCTAAAGAAAAACTTTGAGAGACTTAGATAAAGACTGGAAAACTATTGCTTAAGACCTCTTTAAAAATGACAAGAAAATCTCCTTGGAAGCAAAATATGAAGAAATTAAGGGTGACTCAACACTTTTGCACAATACTGTATAGTGTAAATATGAAACCTTTGCATATGGGTAAGAAGGAAGTATGTTTAGCTGAACTCTAAGATACACTCCCTATCTGTTAGTAAATGTATCTGCAGCAGTTAATTTGCATTGGGAGTAATGATGAACCTGAAGAACGTATGAAATAAGAACCTTTATTGCACTCTTGTAAACTGGCTGTAAATGTAAAATTTAAACCATATTAAGATAGCAACTTGAAATGATCACACTGGATTCCTTTCACATTTTAAATACATCTCTTATTAAATTTGTCAACATTAGTTTCCTCCATTAACCACAAACACCTTAGGTTAAACAGGATTTTGTGTATTTTCTTTAGCAGCTAGCTTTCTGGACATGTGATGAAAATAGAGGAAAGGAGCCAATGACAGAGGAGGTTTCTGATCAAAAAGTCAACAAAATGACTTTAACCCACAGATTAAGAAACCACAGGCTGCTTACTGTTTAAAACCACAATCAACATTGCTTTGCTTTAAAAATCTGTGACAATAAAGGCCCATTAAGCCTCGAAAGGTTAAGAGACTGAACCTTAACAAACCATAAACATGGCTCTGTCACATGACTCTGACAGATAGATCGGGTGAATGATAATATCGGTGTATTAAAGGTTTATGTCAGAATTAAATGCTCTTCTTTATTTATTTTAGAAAACTGAACATAGTGGTTTTCCAGGCATCTGGGAGCAAGCTGGGGAGGGGGACATCTGGGCATCTCCACATAGAGACGCACCCTGGACCTCAAACTGAGAAAAAGAAGACCATATTTAAAATGTTGTTGTGAGTCATTAAAAACAAAATCATCAACTTTAGTTGTTTGATTTGCAGGACATAAACAATCCTAGTTACAGTTAACCTTTAATGCATTAAATTCTAACTGTCTACACCGCTCCTGCGCTCATCTTTCAATGCAAACACATACTGTGCAGAACAAGCTTTACATCTGTGCGAGAGAACGTCCACAGTATGCAAAGCAGAGGAGTACCTTAAGTCAGCAAAAATGTCAAACGGTCCACCCAACCAGCCTCCCCCTCCTCCTGCTGGGTGCTTTATGACAGACTGTAAAGCAGGGGGAGACCCCAGTAAACCAGCCTATCACAGCCACTTTCAGTCTGCATGAGAGTGCATCAGCATTGCCTCTGCACATAAACAGAAGGTTGGTGTATTGGAAGGTCTAAAAACAACCTACAGGAAAGCATCTAACATTTGAAGCCTACTATAAAAAATTCACCAGGAAACCACAAAAGGACAAACACTAATATATGTTTCCTTCTTTTTTTTCTTCTTAAAGATACAGTGGCTTGCAAAAGTATTCGGCCCCCTTGAACTTTTCCACATTTTGTCACATTACAGCCACAAACATGAATCAATTTTATTGGAATTCCACATGAAAGACCAATACAAAGTGGTGTACACGTGAGAAGTGGAACGAAAATCATACATGATTCCAAACATCTTTTACAAATAAATAACTGAAAAGTGGGGTGTGCGTAATTATTCAGCCCCCTGAGTCAATACTTTGTAGAACCACCTTTTTCTGCAATTACAGCTGCCAGTCTTTTAGGGTATGTCTCTACCAGCTTTGCACATCTAGAGACTGAAATCCTTTTGCCCATTCTTCTTTGCAAAACAGCTCCAGCTCAGTCAGATTAGATGGACAGCGTTTGTGAACAGCAGTTTTCAGATCTTGCCACAGATTCTGGATTGGATTTAGATCTGGACTCTGACTGGGCCATTCTAACACATGGATATGTTTTGTTTTAAACCATTCCATTGTTGCCCTGGCTTTATGTTTAGGGTCGTTGTCCTGCTGGAAGGTGAAACTCCGCCCCAGTCCCAAGTCTTTGGCAGACTCCAAGAGGTTTTCTTCCAAGATTGCCCTGTATTTGGCTCCATCCATCTTCCCATCAACTCTGACCAGCTTCCCTGTCCCTGCTGAAGAGAAGCACCCCCAGAGCATGATGCTGCCACCATCATATTTGACAGTGGGAATGGTGTGTTCAGAGTGATGTGCAGTGTTAGTTTTCCGCCACACATAGCGTTTTGCATTTTGGCCAAAAAGTTCCATTTTGGTCTCATCTGACCAGAGCACCTTCTTCCACATGTTTGCTGTGTCCCCAACATGGCTTGTGGCAAACTGCAAACGGGACATCTTATGGTTTTCTGTTAACAATGGCTTTCTTCTTGCCACTCTTCCATAAAGGCCAACTTTGTGCAGTGCACGACTAATAGTTGTCCTATGGACAGATTCCCCCACCTGAGCTGTAGATCTCTGCAGCTCGTCCAGAGTCACCATGGGCCTCTTGGCTGCATTTCTGATCGGCGCTCTCCTTGTTCAGCCTGTGAGTTCAGGTGGACGGCCTTGTCTTGGTAGGTTTACAGTTGTGCCATACTCCTTCCATTTCTGAATGATGGCTTGAACAGTGCTCCGTGGGATGTTCAAGGCTTGGGAAATCTTTTTGTAGCCTAAGCCTGCTTTAAATTTCTCAATAACTTTATCCCTGACCTGTCTGGTGTCTAAATCCAATCAAGAATCTGTGGCAAGATCTGAAAACTGCTGTTCACAAACGCTGTCCATCTAATCTGACTGAGCTGGAGCTGTTTTGCAAAGAAGAATGGGCAAGGATTTCAGTCTGTAGATGTGCAAAGCTGGTAGAGACATACCCTAAAAGACTGGCAGCTGTAATTGCAGCAAAAGGTGGTTCTACAAAGTATTGACTCAGGGGGCTGAATAATTATGCACACCCCACTTTTCAGTTATTTATTTGTAAAAAATGTTTGGAATCATGTATGATTTTCGTTCCACTTCTCACGTGTACACCACTTTGTATTGGTCTTTCACGTGGAATTCCAATAAAATTGATTCATGTTTGTGGCTGTAATGTGACAAAATGTGGAAAAGTTCAAGGGGGCCGAATACTTTTGCAAGCCACTGTACATATGCTCACCACTCCCACTCCAGTTCAGTTACGAAGCGCACGGAGAGCAGCGGATTTCGGCTTCTCCTAGATTCGGTCTTTAGGCGATGTGACGCGCAGCAACCCCCCCCCCCCCCCCCCCCCCCACCCACACACACACACACACACACACACACCCTCACACCTCTAGACACAAAACACTGTGGGTTTGGCAACAGGCAAGGTTAATGAAGACACTGACAGCACTTCAAAGCGCGTGTGCTCGAATAACCGCTCGAGTGAGAAGTTCAAGGCAAGTGAGGATGAAAGGGCGAGTGACTAACATTCTGTGAGAGTTTCACAGCTCGCAGGCCACCACAGAGATCTACTGTATTTGCACAGGTGACGTTGGTACTGCACTGTTAGTCTAATGAGTGAATAGAGGCATACACAGGCAGATAAGCCAACAGAAAAGTGATTGATGAACAGCACAAAACAACTAACCCATGCTGTGAAAACCTAATCTTCCCCTGCCTATAATGCAAACAGACTTCTTATCTTGAACTGTTTAATAGGTCTGTGTTACAAAATTAAACCATAGTAATCTATTATTTTACTCACATGTTGTTCTCTGTTGGTCTCTGTTAGTCTCCCTTGCGGTCCAGTAACATGCAGCTACCACTTAAATAAACTATAGCTTCTTGATGAGGGACTGATAAGTGACCCCCCCCCCAAAATTCGACACAGCGAGGTTTCCCCTGAGTTTTTGATTCAGGCTTCATCAGGGGACGTCTTCTTCCCTGTGGCCTCTTTGTTTTTCATCTTTGTGCTTACTAGTAGCAATGAGTGCTCACATAGTTCTCTTTGTCTCTCTTGCACTATTTCCTGAAGTTGCGATTGTTCTGCCAGTTCGTGGTCAGAGTCGAGCCAGCTCTTTCTTGGCTCCTTGAAGTGACACCTAGCCTAATCTCGTTGACGCACAATTAGCTAAGGCTGGTGGGGAGTGCTCTGAGACAAACCAGAGCCAAGAGTTTAGTGACAGGCGGACTTGACAAACAGACGTGTTGCGATTGTTTTGGAAAACAATGGAAAAAGACTGTAATTAGGTAAGGATTTGTTATTCCTGGAGGATATCCAGACTCTCCCTCTGTCAAGCTCAAAGCTCCAGGGCAAAGACAATGCTTTCTATGTACTTGCTTTGAGTGTATGCACAAGCATAATTAACCTCATATTTCTTAAAACATACTCCAGAGATTAGCAGAGCATTTCTAGAACACTGTCAGTCTCAGGCTGGATCCAAACAGATTCAGCAGAACTGGAGATAGTCTTTGCTTCCCTTCTTTTTTTCAGAGAAGCACCCTTTCTGTGAAAACCTGGTAGCCATGTTGTCCTGGAGTCTATGCCAGCTAACACTGGATGAAAAGGGCACACCTTAAACAGCCCACCAGTCTATCACAGGGTTTCACGTCCACAGTTTGCACATATGGCCAAGTTAGTTTAACCAGTTCGACTAACTAGCAACCCCCCCCCCCCCCCCCCCCCCACACACACACACACACAATCCAGTCACAGGAGATTGCCCAGACCTTCATGATGACACGTGACAGTGCTAAGAACTGCAAAGCTACAAGACCCAATGATGCTTTTAAAATTGATCTTCCTTCGTAAATATTGACTGGTAGAGAGAACAGGAAGTCCTCGAGGCTACAGAGGAAGCTTCAAAATTCCCCCAAAGGCTATAAGTCAGCAGACTTGGGTTCCCAAATTAGTCACTGTACATTTCATTGCTAAACTGGAGAACTGAGAGCATTATGCTTATAGCAAATGTAGGCTTGAGCCACAAGGTACAGAGGTCCACGGTAGGCTATGGAGTCTAGATAGGCCTGAGTGTAAAATTGGTGGACTTTCCCTTTAAGTCCAGACACCTTTAGACATGTGCACAACTGTACTTGATGCGCAGAAATACACACACCAGCTGAACCACCTGCATCCCTCACCGAATAAATCAAGACCAGCAGAGGAAAATGGCCCCGTAATTGTTTTCAGTGGTCCATCTAAGCATTGCAGCTACATGCTGTCAGTGAGAATATCCGCCAACTGGTGTTCCGCTGACTTTGTTAGATAAGGCTTAGTCATGATGAAGCAGTGTCCAGATCACAGTTGGAAATATTAATGGGATGTGGCATGTTTATACCAGAGTGTATTAACTCCAGCAGCTTAGCACCGATCATGACAGCTTTACACCGTTAACTGAGCTTTTGGACTTGTCGTGAAATGACGACACGATTGACTGACCATTTGTTGCAGAACATCGTGGGGACTTTCATGCTTTCAGACATCTGATAAATGTCACATTGGACTTTGGGAAATTACGATCTTCATCTTTCATCGCTTTTTTTCCTCCCCCTTTTCAGATTTATGGGCCAAGCAACGAATGAATCAACTGAGAAAATAATAACAAGATTAAATGATCACAACAGAATCATTAGCTGGTGCCCTAAGGAACTCCTTTCAAATGCTGCAAGATGTTTCCCACTGTCTGCAGCCCGGAGGAGAAAATGTCTAGATAAAGCTGCTTCATAATAGAGTTTGCTACACGTATGTGTAGAACAACTCTGCCAGTTTGTGTGAGAGAGAGCAAGCCTGATCCTGCCTGTGACACCATGTTTCTAACGTACAGTATGTGTGCTTAAGAAGTGGTCACAATGTGTCACATCTGTACGGTCAGATGTGACACTCTGCACTGCCTCTCTGCAGTGCAATGAATTATACACAGACTTCTCAGCAGAAGCCTCTCACTTGAGTGTCTTCCATATCCACCCCTCCACCTCTCAGTACAGCAGAGAATCTATTTCCCCACGCAGTCCCACTTTAGGCCTGCCTCTGATTGATTGTCTGTTAAACTGCTAGTGTCTGAGAGACAGAGTGCCAGGAAGCTTTACAATGTGACTCTGGGTCCAGCGCAGAACAGCACAGAAATGGAGGAAGCTCATTCACTGCACGAGACAGGTCTGGCTCATTAGAAGGGATGTGTAATTTGAATGTAAGTGGACACAAAACTAGCCAAATTTCAACCCACATATGCACCCTGTGTGCAAAACATGGCTCTGTTGCCATAAGTCAGACGTGCAGTCAGAGATTTAGCCATCTCCCTGACAGAAGTCTCACCATCAATAGACACACTGGGACAAAGTTATAAGCCATAAGAGCAATGAAGCGAGATCCGTGAGTAATCTTGCACTGGTGTACACCTCCGCAGCTCGTCTGAAACGGCAGGAAATTGGAGTGAAGGTAGGAGTAGTCAAGATGATATGACCACAGTGATAAAACTTGATTCCTAACAATTCATCATTAATATGGAAATCAATCATAGGAATCCCTTTTTAAATATGTATATTTATTTGCCTTTCCAAGCCTCACATTGCGGTAGATAATGGAAAATCAAACACAGATCAAATGGGGGATTCATTAAATGTTGATATCAGTCTGTGCTCTGTCTCTAGGAAAACGAACAGATGAGTTTTTAATGAACAAAAAAAGTGACTTGGCTCAATATTGCACAGACACAGCACTCTGACTGAGTACCTGCAGGTTATACTGCCACACTATTGGACCTAAAAGCTCAGAATTGTGAGCCTTCCATTTTTTATATATAAGCGTTTTGCTTTATACACCAAACAATTAACAGAGAAAGTTACCTTAGTTAAAACGACCACCTAACAGATCTGCTGTCACAAGTTCTCAACAAACACTCCCGGCATGGGAGTATAGTCAACAAAAAAGCGATTATGTAAAGAGGAAGGAACTGGTGTGACATCAGTAAAGTGAGAGTCTTTTAAGTAAAACTGCAGCTTAGTTGCCCTGACCAAGGTACCCAAACCATTTGATGAATGATGTTACAGCAGATAAACCACAGTAGGAGGTTGCCACAGGAAGCCACACGTTCAAGCACCAGCGGGAGGTTAAACCCAGCTGTACCACACAGCCAAGTCATATTAGCTCCGCAGCCTGTGGTCTACTTGTCACCAAGGCCCTCCCCGCCTTCACCTGTTTGGATGTCTGAACTCACAGGTGCCTCCTGGCATAACACTACCGCATGTGATCTCATAATACCTGCTACGTGGATTTGTTTGTATTCTACAGTGCATGTTGGTGGCAAGTGGGCTGCACGATCAGCACCTGAATCGGGCTCTAAAATCACCAAAGACCGCGTCCTGCAGCTGGGCAGCTCTGTCAATAATGCAGAGTCAGGCGCAGACAAAAAGAGCCCGTGCGTAACGCATCCTTCCACGGTCCGATAAGAAACGTGAACGCACGGTGCTGAGATGGAAACGGCATGATGGCCAAAATGCATCTTTTCATTTGAAACAGAGGTTAAAACCTGTCATGGTTATGAATGTACGGTCTTTTTGGATCAACAATGCTTGTTTTTCCTTTCTCGGGGAATCCCTCTGCTCATCTATGCGCGCGCACACGCCAGATCCCGGTTAAATCCCCGATCCACAAGGTGAAACATAGATCAGAAACTAAGTGCCAGCTCTTGTCACGAGAGTGCAGCTCCAGTGGGATACTCTGGCCATTTTTTGATCGCCCTCATGTCCCAGACAGAAATGAAATCGCCCACCGTTAAGAAAAAAAAGAAAAAGAAAAGAGGACCTACCTGGAAATCTCGAAGCTGCAACCCTTCCGAAGGAGCAAGGCTCTCTTCCGCATGATGCCTTTGTCTTTCCCAAGATACACATTTTTTTCTGAATTCATGGGTGCTGGGCAAACAGGTAGACTCGGGGAAACCGCGGCGCTTAAGAGAAAAAAAAAGAAAATGTCCAATATCGAGCAATGGACTGCGAGAGGCGGAAGAGAGAAAGAGAGCGAGGGGGGAAAGGGAAAAACAGGGTAGAAAAAGGCTCTGTTGACGCTCAGTTCACCTCAGTGGAGCAAGGAAAGTGGGCTTGCAGACTTTCCTCTCCTCAGGCTAGACAAAAGACTGCCCGCTGAACGCTTTCAGAGATGCATGTTGCCGGGGCTGGTTTCACTTCATGCGCGCTTATTGGAGCAGGCTGTAGCGGGTCTGCTGCAGTCGTCACCCTGAGCGGACTGCGCTGAGGAGTCTCCGTCGCTCCAGAGATCCCGATCCTGTTATCCACTAATGTGGAGCTCACAGCGCTCCTTCAGCTTCAGCCCAGCACTGAGTGGCTGCTCGTCAGTGACCTCATAAAACCCGACGGAGAGAGCGAGAAAGAGGGAGAGAGAGTAAAGAGTGAGCGAGAATTGAGTCAAATGAAGTTATTTGCGCGTGAGAAGGGAAGATAAATTGATGAAGTGAGAGTTGAACCGCGAACGTGATTTATACTCTTGTTGTATGTTAGTAAAGGAAAACTGAGAGCATTCTCCACCAAACATGTATGAGACTGATGTGCTGAGTTTTGGACTGGCTCAGTAACACATGTTCGTGAATTTGCTGGCACTAGGGCTTAAACCCTTCAATGAGCCACATTGGACATTTTTATTTATAAAACTTCTTAGTGAAAAACAAAAACTATTAAAAAGAAGAAAATTAAACCAGCGGTAAAACCTTTGTCTGCACATGTTTGAAAACACACACACACACACACACACACACACACACACACACACACACATAAACAAATCTGTGCTGCTAGCGCTAGCTGTGGCATCAAATGTTTATGGGTGGGCAACTTGAGTTTTGCTGTTAAGATGCATCTCTGGGAGATGTACATGATGTGCCTGATTTTGTACATGATTCCTAACAAACATAAGCATAAGAAACAAATGTGTTAAACTTGGAGTAAGAGCGCTAATATGTTCTGGTCTGTAGCAGCTATAGGTTGACTGAAGAACAGCAATCACTTCAAGAATGAACATTTGTTCTTAGTGAGAGTGAGGGCACTTTCACATAGAACCAGCATGTTCTGTGCTGTGCTCCGAACCCCATTTTTTTCTGTCACATAATAACAGTGTCCTACTGCATAGGAAAGCACAGCCCAAGCACACTGGACAGATAGCTCTTGTGTATCCAACAAAGTTCAGTACAGCTGAAAACTGTACTAGTTGAGTACAGTGGCCAGCTCAGAACAAATTGTGGACATTTCACTCAACCTAACTATTGAGGGGTCACAGGAGTTATTTGAAAGTTTATTGACTTTTGCATATGTGGTAGATGCTAGCAGCTCTGACAACAAGACACTATTTAATGCCCTAAGAATGACAGCAGACTGGTCCTGCTGTGCTTTTGTTTCTGCTGTTGTCTAAATTAGACTTGCGATAAAGCAGTCATCAAAAAAAATCAGTCAAAACAATACTAATGCATCTGTTTTGTTGAAAAGAGCAGTGCCGTTTGTGAAAGAAAATATCACAGAATCTGAAAATAAAAGTTAGAATATGTATGTATGTTTTAATACCTAGGTATTAAAACATACCCCTAATCATTTTAATACATGCTGTCACATGCATCTGTCCAATCATCCATCCCGACACTAATTGGGTTCCAGGTCGCCCTGACAACAGTCAATGCTGGGACATCCTTCTCCCTGGCCTCCTCCAGCAGCTCTTCTAAAGCAACTCCAAGGCAGAACCAAGCCAAGCAAAGCAGAGTAATCTATCCAGCATGTCCCAAAGGCTCCTCCTGGTAGAACATGCCTGGGACACCTCTCCTAGGTGGCATTCATCCAATAAAATGCCCAAACCACCTCCTCTGGCTTCTTTCAGTGTGGAGGAGTAGAGGCTCTCCTCGGAGCTCCTTCCTAATGACCGAGCTCCTTACCCCATCTGTAAGGCTGCGGCAACTGGACAGTTGTATTACTTTTATCTCATATTTGCCAGTGTTAGTAATATACTTTAATTTTCACTTTTATTACTCATCTGTACTGATGTCGCTATTACTGTATTTTGCATTATCCTGTAATTGCGACCACAGCTGCTGATGAGCAAACATGATTAAGTAAACATTACATTCAGTATATATATTTCAGATGTTTTTTTTTGTTTGTTTGTTTTTTTTTTAAGTTTACTTTTTACTGAGTGTGGATTTTTAATGAACAGTATCCAAAAAAGTTGACTAAAAGTAGACTAGGATTTAATCTTGTGCTTTAGATTATTTTTCCTGTCTAAAGATCACATTTTATCAACTTCTTTGGCACATTTGTGGAAGCATTTTAAAATTCACAGAACTGAAGCTGTATTTAAGAAAAGAAAAAAACTTTGTGTATCAAAGCCCAGCCCTGTAGATAACATGGAAAATGCTACAAAGGTAATTCATCCAAAAGCTTTCCGGTTGTACTCGTTGCTTTGGTCCAGTTCTTTCATGAAGGTTCAAGTTGTCAAAACAATAAGTGAAAATTGTCACAAATTGAGCTTTAAAAAAAAACAATTTCTACAGATTAACAAAAATATCTTTTCATTATATTTAATTATAAGAGCTAACACATGGAGTCTGTTCATACAATCCCCTGAGGCTTGTGCCTGTATCTCGGTTAAATGATTTACAAATCCTTCGCTTCTGGTTATATTTACATTTCATTTGCCTCATTTACACTACAATGTATGACAGAAATACAAAAGGGGGACTTTCGTAAGACATGTAAATCTTGTAGATTTAGAAACGAAGTATAAATATTAACTGTTATGTTTTGGATTTTTTAAAATATGAGTGTACAAAAATTTCAAGGATTAAAGAAAGAAAGTGAGCTTATTTAACTAAACCTTGTTCTTTATCCAGTGGTAGAATTAGATTTTTTTTTTTCGTTTTCCTTGTATGTTTGTACCTTTAAGTAACTCAGACGACTGGCTATCAGGCTTAGTTCTGACCAAATCAGGTGCCACTCACTCAAATCGCTTCTAGCTGCCTGAGTAGATTCCTCCTTGATGCCCAAAATCAAATGATTTACAAAGAACACAGCCGGGACTAGGAGAAGAGAAGACTGAAGAAGGTCTCTGCAGTCAGCAAGAACCAGCAGTCAGAAAGTAACTAAAACTTCTGACCTGGTGCAAAAACCCAGAGAGAATGAACGAGAGATTAAGTACTTTTGGCATGTCTCTCTTTTCAGAAGTCAGAGACTAGAAACCAGACAGAATCCAGGCCCAGAAGAAGCAACCTAAAATTTTTCATGTGGTCTCCAAAAAAGATCTCATGCCATTGAATACAGAGCGGGGAAACTGGTGGTTTTTAAGGCAGGAGGAGAAGGTGGCAGCCTAGTTTAACATCCCACAGCAGAAATATGTAAACAAGGAAAGACCTGACTTTCATGAAAAAAAGGACAACATTATTGCCTGATTAAAATTTTAAAACATAGCTCTTGAAACGAAGGTTCTGGAGAATTACCAGTAATAGAAATCAAGTCTCTGAGAGCGGAGAGGTCAAATCATAATCAGGGATTTGCACTGCATGAAACAAAAGAAGAAAAAGATGTGAGCTTGAAGAGAGCTCAGGAACTGCTGCAAGACAGCAGAGAGAAAAAGAGAAGAGCTGCAAACATCCAAGTGATCGTTTTAGTGCACGTTGGTCACTGTCCTAATTCTAAAATCTTTAGTTGCTATTTCATAAGATGAGTAAAATCTCATTCTACGACATCATTGGTCACTGGCCCTTGTCCAGAAACCTCACATTCGACACCCCGCTGGTACACCTGCCAAGTCTGAAGCTGATTGGTTGACTGGCTGTAGAGAAAGAAAAAGAACAGATGGACACAGACACATACAGAGATTTCTGAAGTTATTGGAGCGATGACTCGGTGGATTAGCAGCTTGTTCTTGTGTCACATTCGGTCTGCAGCAGACTAATTAATGAATGTATGTTTGCTTTTTGTCTTTCCAGAATCTTGCCCAACTGTCCAGCAAGCAGAAGGCCAAGATAAAAAAGGCAACAAAAGAGGCTGAAAAGATGACAATTTCTTCTTGTACCCTCTCAGCCATCTTCTATCCAGTATTACCTTTTAGTTTTCCTTCTAACCGCACCTGCCACTTTCATAACCTTTTACCCTCCTAGCCTTTCCTTCATGACCTTAACCTCTATGTTCTCTGATGCTCTTATTTCTCTTCAATCTTACTACCAACCCCCCAAAAAGAAAACATCCATTTATCCCCCACCCTTCCACTTCTGCCTTTTACCTCTTCAGCCATACCACTTTCCCTATCCAGCCACCCCCACCAAACACTACTAACCACCTTCACAGCCCTTTATATAAGAACTGATGTGAAACATAATGCAATTGCAATAATAGAGAAAAAAAAGATGCTGTTGTAAAACAGTTATTAAGAATTAGAACCAAAATGGATCTATTACAGACATCTTAAAAAGGATGCCTGCATAAAAGTGGAAAATGAAATCAGGAAAGCTAAAATGAAGCATAGGAAAAATGCATTAGAGCAGTGGACCTCTTGGAGCCACCTAGGAAAGTTTAAAATAATGGCCTTGTTGAATCAATGTGCAAAGGAAACAAAACTAATTTATTTTGTGCTTAAAAAGGTCTGAGTTCACTGAAAATGTCTCCACGCATAAAGGGATATCTCCGAATGTGTCACAGCCCTATTGGGAGGGCGAGAACAAGGAAGGGAGCTGGTCCTGATGCTGTCTGTAGGCGTATGCTGTGCTGTTGTGGGTCAGATTAATACAATTTGTCTGAAAATTTGCAGATTTGTTCCAAGCTTGGCCAGAAACAGACCTAGAAAATTCTGGACTTCTTGAGAAAGCTGCTGTCTACTGAAAATCTTCTGCGCTGTTGTCTCGTCTTCAGAATTTGAATTCAGATCGTGGTTATGCTCTGTCTTTTTTAAATGAGGTCATGGTGACATCCAAACAAACAAACAAAAAACAAAACATTCATTTTAAGAAAAGTAACGATAAACCAAATCATAGATTGATAAATAATGAGGATATTTGAACTGTTGACATATATAATAATATATGGACTGTGTCTGAGTTCACACAAAGTCTGTAGTGTTTCCTAACAGCTGTATATGCAGCCTACTTCAAATTTAGAAGGTATGCTGTGAACCCAAGTAAGGCCAATATCAGTTATTTGTCAAGTCATTTGAATGAAGCATAGTCTTATAACATTAGTATTAGCACTCACCTTGCTACTACTAATAAGCAACTCAAGCTAAAAGGAAATTAATTTACCCGTGCTTCACCTGTCCATCAGATTTCATGAAATTCAGCCCTGTGGCATTTGTGTAACGTTTCCTGACTGACAGAGAAATGACACTGAACACAAACCTCCATGGTGAATGAAATACACACAACTGCAAGTAATGGCACATTGCACCTACTTCCTCTGATAATGTTACATCTTACTGTGCGTTCACACCGAACGCGATAGACGCGACCAGAGCGTCAGGTTAGGGTGTGAACGCACCGTTAGCTGGTATTGAAAAACTCATCACTTTTTCAATACCAACAGACATTATGTCATGTGTAGCTTCTGATTAAGGGTTGCAAAACTGACCAGGTAAAAACAGACAAATTCACTTGTGATGAGATATTTTGAGCAGTAGAGGAACTTTTTACTAATCAGCTGCTGTATGCAATTCCCCAAAGGATTAGTTCATTTATCCAGCCATCTGTCTTTAATGTTATTAAGTTGTTAATGTTTATTCATGAAAAATAATCTGTGAGCAAGTATTTTTGTCGTTTTAAATGTACACACTAAGAACTACGGGTCATAAATAGCAGCCAATAACTGCAATCATTCATTTTAACTTTTCATCTGGAAGACATTATGTCAGTTTAAACTGCGCCGTTGCTGTGAAAGCTTACATTATAACTGGAAATGGAGCAGTACAGTCACCTGTTGGCTGCATGGTTCACTTTCTTATTCCAGTAAAAGGAAAAGTAAGCTGAATCCCCACGAAAATATGTCCACACACACACACACACACACACACACACACACACACACACACACACACACACACACACACACACACACAGCATGTCCAATTTGTCAGCCCACTGTTTAGATGAGGAATTCTCACAACGTGACTCACAGCTGCGTTCAAAGAAAGACTCGGCCATGTTTGTGTGATCGGAAGGGCTTCAGTTTTGTTACTCAAACCTTCTGAGTTACTGTGAATCAGCAGTTTTCCTGCAACACACGAGCCAGTGGTAAGAGACACCTTTAAATAGCTGCCCTCTCACCTCATATTTAACTCATTGTCTATATTGACGTGAAACACGTTTGTTGGTGTTTGTGGTATTCTGCAGACTGTGACCTTATAAAGGCTTTTTGTTATCGTAGGAAGATATAAAATTCCATGTCCAATTGGATCCTTAATGTTACACTGTCGAATAGACTGTTGAGTCGATAAAATGCAAACATTCAAGGTGAATGTTTGCATTCAGATGTGAGGGAGAGAGAGATTACACCGTCTGTAAGTGGTTCATTTTTGTGTTTACTGAACAGGCGCAGATAACGCTGCGAGGAACAGAAAGTCATCAGCTCTGCAGCAGCGTTGTAACGAAAATCTAAGCATGTTTTGGCCTTTTCCAAATCCTGTGCTGCTGTGGACTGCAGCGAGGAATAAAGAAAGAAAAGTAGTTTTTAAAAAAGAAGCTTAAGTCGTATTTTTTTAAAGTAGATTTGCTTACCTGTGTTTTATGACAAACTGCTTGTTGGCTGTTTCAGACACACTGAGATTAGCATTTGTTTGAATAAATATCAATGGCCTCTTGAAGTCCAGTAGTATTTCTACTTTTTGCCTCTTACTCCTGTGGGAAAGATCTGACTGCGTAGTGATAAATCCCTCTGTAAAGTGCATTCACATTTTAGCTGTTAACAGTTATTTGAAGCTTGACAGGTATAGCACCCTGACCTTATCAGAGCCTTTGTTGTTGTTATTAAAGACAGAAAATCAAAAAAGACTCAAGGCACTGAAGGGATTTCCTAACAAAGCTAACCCCTGGCTTCTATTGCTTCCCGCATGCCAAAGTTTCTGACCCAAATTCAGGACTACAAGGCAGATGAAATGGTCTGAATGCCAGTTTAAACAGAAACAATGTGAAAAGACTATCACCTTAATCAACACAGACAATACACGAGTCACTGGGAGCATGGCTTATGAGCTGTAGTCAGCCTCTGGCTCGGATTATGGCTCATTCTCTACAACCAGACAAACCACTGACCTCTACAGTCATTCCAATCATACAATGGCAACGTAATTCTGAAAGTAGCTTTGGTTAGACACCAAGAGACAGAGTGCTTCAACAACAGGAATAGAATATGAAACTGTAATAAGAAGACCAAAGGGCCCAAAAGCAGGCATAAACATATGCACACCTTCAACAGACAGATGCAGACAGGAAACAAAAGGAAGACAGCATTGTATCTACACACAGAGAGCTAATCAAGGGAAACATACAGGTGCAGACGATCAAGCTAATGAGACAACGTACCAGAGTCTCAACAGTACTGTATTTGTCGGGATCTTTGTTATCCATAATGACATGTACATTTAGTTTTGTCTGAACAGTTAGGTAAAAGGAACAGGTTTCTGTCAATTCCATTAATTAAATTTGTATAGTTGAAATAAATAATTTCTGATATCCCCTCCTATTGCTTCTAATGTTCTAATGCAGTGATTGAGAGAGAAAAGTGCAATCTGGCAACATGACTATTGGACCCGCGTCCATATTTCTTTCCCTTGTGCCTCAGCTGCCTGTATATTGACTAATTCATCGTGTCTTGCTGACTTGAGCAATAAAGAAACCAGGGGTGGGGGTTGCTGCAACGTGTTGCCAAGGCACAACAGAGGTGAGTCTATCAATGACACAGAATCCAGTGCCAGCAGAAACAGCATCCCGAACCTAAACTGCCATGTGGTGAAATCAAGCAGAACGATGCCAAAACTGGCATCATTGCCAGGGTTTAAGAGGCTAGGTGGCTGCATGGTGGTTGGCAGCAGGGACACGTCGGCAGCCTGTCGTCCCCTGAGGAGACTCATTGAGCAACGCAGAGAGATGAGATGAGGAGGAAGAAACAAATGTCTGAGCACCACGCTTTATATGCGACTGAGAGGCTGTTATTTAACACTGAATCTGACTTTAATGACTCCATCACTCTTTGAATCTTGAACAGAAGGATGTATTGTGGGATTGTTTTCAACAGTTTCGACATGTGACCACTCGAAATTAAATAATGGAGCTACTGTGACCCCAATGACCTCTGTGCAATCCATAAAAGATGTGAAATGTAAAGCTGAAGATCACCATTATGCCACTATGTGAGGCGTTGCATGTCACCTTTTCTCTATAGTTGCACTTTCCTGTAAAAAAAGGAGTTTTAAGGGGGTCAAAGTGAGGGGGTCAAAAGTCCTTCCCATTGTAGTCAAAGGGTTTGCTAATTCGGGGTTACTCTGTGTTATTGTAGGGTCTTTACCTTACAATATAAAGCACAATATAAAGCACCTTGTGGCACGCTAAATAACTAATCTGTTTGAGTTAATTTAAGTTGTATGCACATTTACTATGATATCTGTTTTGAATCCAGTTTTGCAGAGTAAAAAAACCTTCAGAGACAGCACACAAACTACAGGGCAGCAGTTATCATCAAAGTTATATGCATCCAAAAACGTTAAAGCATTCACACATCAGCCATGGCTTATGAAAGGAAGTCAGTCGGAGACTAGTTTCCACTAGAAACTAACACGGACACAGCAGATCTGATAAACAGTACAAATGCATCTTCATTCTGCATGTTTACACCATAATTAAATGTGTCAAATAATAATATTTTCCAATCTGGAGAAGAGAATTGTCCTCCAGAGCAATGCTTTCCATATTTTTTGTGAGACGATAATTGCGCCTCTCTCATTCCAATTGGGTGCTATGTGAAAATTGCCTTTCCACCGGAGCTGAGGTGATGCTACTTTCATAATGAAACAACAAATGATAATGCGACATAACAAAATGTCACATTTGGAATGGACAAATGTCTTAAAATGTATTTATTTTCTTTTTCCTAACAATTAAACATATTCCGTGTTATTACATAACAATAGCATCTCACTGGTGTTACTTTTAACCTTTGCCAGTATTATCTCTCAGTCTCACGTAGTTAAAGTGTAACGATAAAGCAACAAATTTGGAGATGATCTTTTATTTCAGTGGGGATGGCAGCTCAAAGCAGGGCCTTTTGTGAGTGAGTCACAGTCAAAATCCAACATGATAACGGAGTTTATAATGAAGGGACAAATTTTCCTCCCCCAGTAGAGCAATGTCCCAGCCACACGGCATCAACTGTTCTAAAACATCCCAACACTTTAATGCCAGACACTACGAAAAACTCTAAAGGTTCTGTTCATGCCCTTATTTGTTAAAAATGTTCAAATGTCCTAGTACAGTCTTGTTATTTGTCATTTACTGGTTAAACTGGTCACAGAAACAGGAAGAAAAAAAACCCCAGCACTGGACAGACTATCCTTCTGGGATTAGCATTTGCTAGTGTCTTGCTTGCGGACATGCCTGTGGATCAAGGAGAAAGCATGGATGAGTAGTCAGTGATATATTACTTTAAGTTTGTTAGAAAAACACCTGAAGGACTCCAGTTTAACTGGTGTAACTCTGGTGTATGTGTGGAGGGTACCCACATGTTTTCACTGAGCCCCGTGTTCATCCTGCGATGATAAAATTGACATTGCCCAGGCCAAAGTGGATCTTTCCATGCTTACGGATCCATAAACTATAACTTCAGGGTTCCGCCTCAGAAATACAAAAGTGAGGCTGTAGATTCTTAATTTATCAGTTTTCATTTAAGAGGCAAGGTCTATCTTCTGTTTCGTTAAAATCATTTTTATGTAGTTGACTGGAATAAAAAGCAACTATTCGTGTTTTCTTAAGGAAATAGAGAGATATGCCCATCAAGCCAAACACAGAAGTAATGCACACCAACAAAGAACTGGGACTCTTAAATATAAACCTCAAATCAAGCGTCCTTGAACAAGCCACTCACTTCACAAATTGGGGCTCATGCTTGAGAGAGCACAACTGCAGTGACAGTGATGTGCAAACAAGAACTGCTAAAGCATCAAGCACTTTTCCTGAGGTCACCTACCAAAGTGTTGGATTGTGGACATGTTGTCTGATTTATCCTCACCTCTTCTAACTTCCTAAAGACTTGCAAAAAAACTTCTAACTCGGAGACCTTACGTCTAAATGACAACGTATGTCTATGACAAAAGCAACCTCTTATTGCACACATCATAATT
Organism: Pelmatolapia mariae; assembly: GCF_036321145.2. Classification (NCBI taxonomy): domain Eukaryota; kingdom Metazoa; phylum Chordata; class Actinopteri; order Cichliformes; family Cichlidae; genus Pelmatolapia; species Pelmatolapia mariae. The sequence goes on along the minus strand of NC_086233.1, from coordinate 18,171,753 downwards.
AAGCAGCTTTTATTCATTTTAGTGAGTCACGCCTGTTCAGTTCAAAAATATTGGGGGGGACATTTTTTAACATTTAAATGTTATTCACATTTAAAGTGTGAAAAAAGTGTGAAAAGGCGCGACCTCTTTTTGCAGACTAAGCTAAACTGCCGCTCTTTATCAGTCCTTAAAATGTAAAAAAGGAACAGAAACCTTGCAAAAAGCCCTAATCATTATTCAAATCAATTCAGAGGAGACTCTCGGCTAAAGATCAATTGACAGCGTGTGCGTCTGCATGTAGCTGAGGATGAACAGGTGCAGGGGTTTCGTTGGGGTTGACTGCCCTCACTCAGGCCACAGGGAGAAAGACGTCAAGGGCACTGTTACTGCAGGAAGGGACAACCTTTTATTTACTTCTTTGCTTCTCCCTCCCTTGCCTGATTAAAAGATCGCACAGCCAATCAGAGAAATGACTTTGCAGATGGAAATCATGATAACAAAGGAAACTGAGGAACTCTGCAGAGCAAATGTTATTAGGTGCTGCACTTGTTCATCAGCTACAAAATCAAATAAAAGAAACATCTCCTACACCTTTACGCTTCCTGCGGCAGCTGATTACACCGATAAATGCATAACATAGGAGCAAAATCTGAGCAATCACAGAGACAGGCGCATTAAAATGTCTGAATACTGATGTCTTGCAGTAGTTTGCTATGAAATCACAGCTGAAGCCATCATTTCATAATTGCTGAGCCACTGACAGAGCTGTTTCTGCTTTCAAAAGCCATTAGCAGTTGAAGGATGAAAAGTCTAAACATGAAAATGTCAAAATCCTCCTTCAGCTAAGGAGAGGGGAAAAAATTACTCTCTGCCAAGTATTTCTGACCCCCTGTGAAATAAACAAAACATAGTCTGAATGTCTTTTCTCTTCCAGCTGTGTCGAGCGTATGTGAATGGCTATAGCACAAAGATGTTTGCAGAATAGCCATTAGCATCCTTTTGTCTGAACACGGTTATCCCACGTCCCCAAAACAGAATTAAAATGAATGATTAATATTCCACGGATTAAAGATGAAGGCTGCTTCGACTTCTGAATTGTAATGTTTTCATACATGCATTTAATCTCAGTCGTCACAGGGAGATAGAAAAAAAACCCCTCTCTGCTCACAATACATTCATTTATTAATTGGCAGGCTGTCAGTCACCTTCTCATCACTCTTCTACAAATTCTCTCACAGCTGCACGTACTTTGCGGGCTAGTCATCTTGAATGTGCTTCAGTTTTTTTGTTTTTTTTCCCAGAGTGCTACTTTGTTTTGACGCTAATCCGTAAACCTCTCTGCTGCTCCACTCCTTCTTTCTTTCTCTGGATTTCTGTGCTCTCTTATCGCTACCCTCGTACTTTGTAGCATAAATTATCTGAGAGTGAAAGTACAGCACTGCACTTAGGTAGTTTGAATATAGTTTGCTACGCCATATATTTTGGAAAGGCAGTTATTCGGGACTTTAATATTATATGTAAAACCATATACATTACTAAAACATAATAAGTAAACTGATAAAGACTAAAATGAGTATTTCCTAACTGTTTTTATTCGTGTTTTCCATAATAAAGCCTCTTCTTTCTGTCTAGTCAGAAAGTCAGATCATAAAAAGATTTGTCAAACTAGCCTTTACATTGTTGCAAAAAAGAAAGAAAGAAAATCAAAGAAAAAGGACAAAACTAAATTATATGATCATTTGCAATTTTAAACAATGGCGAGACCTTACCGGATGTAATGGCAGGTGCTAATGCTTGCTGAAATATTTCAGTGAAGTTGATCGCTAAGGTCTTAGACACACAGGTCTGGAGGATGGTTATTTGACCCGTCACAAGCGCTGTTAAATGGACAAATCAGTAAGTGGTCCCTGAAGTTTGCTAGCTGTTTCTGGATTAAACCAGTGGTTGCCGCACTAAAAATTTCCCTACCAATCACTACCAAGCTATTCACTACCAATTAGTGATTAGCTTGCAAGTGTTAGCCAAAAACTAATCTTTCCCCGAGCATTAGCAAGCAACCTCCAGCAACCAGTTGGCAAACACTTGCTTTTTCCCTAGCGACTGGCGGTTGCCTGACAACGATTCCCTAGGTCTCTTCTATGGGGCCTAAACTCATTTAGTTTTATTATATTTTTTCTTATTGCCATGATATAATAAATAATATCAGGATCTGTGAGTGCGGAATATGTTACTAACAGTTTATCCTCCAAGAAGCATGAATATTTGCAGTTTATTGATAATATATGTGATAAACCTATAATCAGCTAAGTTGTAAGCTTTTCTGCTTCAATTTTAACTTCCATCTCCAAGTATTACACAGAATTAAATCAACACCTATAAGACAGAGTCAAAAAAAAATTCAATATTAAGCCTTCAAGGTGTGGATTTATCATAATACTATTCTATTTGATTAGGTGCAGGTGTCCAAGCCTATTTTATCTACTCAAGTGTCAATAAAAGCCCAAGCCCCCATCTGCAACAGGGCAGACAAAGGGACAGAGTAATTACAGCCCGGTGGTCTGTGATCACTGATGTCGACTTAATGGCCATGTGAGCGTGTGAGTGTGAATGCTAACATTTGCCCACTTAAATATGTGTTTTCCTTGTGCTAAGCTGAGAAAATACAATGCAAGGTTTCAGTATGCTTTCTTCAGTGTGGCTGGTTTTGACATTAAGGTTTGTAAAAAAAAGAAATGTCGGCAGAAACATTAACACACAGCACTGCACTATGTGTATTCAATGAATTGAGGTAAAGAAATGGGTCTTTGTAATTTACTTGAGTTTATCCTGAAGAACGAGTGTGTAGCTGACTCACTGCAGATCCTGAGTAAACTCTGACTGCTTTCTGTCTACTGCCTATTACAGTGTTAGCTTATCACTGAAGGAGGCACACTCAAATGCACAAACAAATACAGAAACTCACAAACGCCAAGTCCTTGGTAGGAAGCCAGAAAGTCTTCCTCCTTTCTTTCTTTCTTTTTTTCTCTCCTTTTTTTTAATAACAACTCTTAGCTCACAGGTTGGGGTCACCAAGAGTAGCAGTGCTTAATGGGGCAGATGGTGCTACTCAAAGTTCCTTAAAATATTCTAATTCAAGGCTTTTCTGAAATTGAGATGAGGGTGAGTGTCATTACTTTAATAGCCAAAGAACAATGGACAAATCTAATTTTTCATGGTTTTCATGGTTTTTCAATACAAACTTAAACTGATAACTGAATTATTATTATTATTCGTATTGTTTTTGTCTTATTTTAGTCATTTATTTATTCAAGTTTTACAATTTCTGAAGTCAAACTTGTCCTCCACTTCTCAAACGACTCTTCAGAGGATTGGCCACTTGCTGTGTGATAGGCAATTATGTCAGCTAATGTGAATCACTAAGCGGAGCCTCATGAACATGACTTAAGTATTGCCCTGTTTTGGTAGCATTTTTAATTCAATTCTCTTACTTGCCGAGACTTCTCAGATGTCTGTCAGTTGCTTTTGCCACTAATTAAGTAGGCCTGTCTGTGTCCGGCCAACACACCCATGCATAATTTGTCTACCAAGTTTGCTAGCATTAACTTATAACTTAGCGCTCCACCCTCATGTCATTTGTCATTCCTAGCTCAAAAAAAGAGAAAGATAAAGAGAGATAGACACTGTGGATGTCGTCATCTGTTTTATACAGTCTATGACTTATTGTTTTATTTTTCCAAGGTTTTTTTTGTCCAGACAGTTTTCTATCAAATGACATTCACAATGATTCGTGTTGTACTTCATGCTTTGCTCCAAGTTGCAATCGTAATGTCAGGATAATTATTCCATCACATTTTTATCATGAGTAAGTGGACATGCTAATCTTAGCATTCGCTGCTTAAAGATATAGCCGACTGGAGCAAGGTTTTAGTCCTGGGTAAAGAAATAATGTCCTAAATCAGCCAGCCATTATGCTTTTTAGCAAATGTTACTTGAACTGCTGAAAATGTTGCCTTTGCTGAAGGCTGTGGGATCAATACACATTCAGTGTATTTAGAGCAGAAAGGTGTGTGGATTAAAACACTGCCAGTCATCATGTTAATAAATGAAGCATAATATTAGCAGTACTTTCTGGACAGCAGTGAAGGTTAAGAGTAACGAGCTGCAGATATTTTGGGTTACAAGCATTAGTCACTGGACGTGCCCTTTACATGAAAAAGCCTCATCAGCAGATGTTAAGTGAGCTGCTGTGTATATGCAGAGGAAGTCCCTCTGATGGAAACATAGATTACTAATTGAATGAATACATGCAGCTCTGTATCATTTGTCTTCCAGCTTTACTTACAATGTTTTGATGGTGTAGAGTGAGTCTGCCAGTGCACGCAGGGCACAGTTACATAGGGTGATCAAATTATCATTCTCACCTGTACACAACAAGCCATACAAGACGAAATTCATGCAAATCACTTGCTTCTCTTCAGCATCCCTGGCCTTTGGTGGCTTTCTGTGACCTTAGGAGGATCGGAGGAACAGATGTCAATTATTCATAATGTGTCTGTGTCACAGCATCCTGTCAGATATTGGATTAGGATTGTCTAATGCATCCGTGCAATAACCACATCTTTCCTGTTAAATGTCGCTCATTGTCTGGATTATTGGATATAAGAAACATCAGTTTCTCTCGGCATTCAGTTGCATTTGGCGACGCAGCTGGAGACACACTGTTATATTTGTTTGTGTGATGCGCACCTGAAAATGCATACACACGAGGGGAACTGCAAACCGGCTGTTTCCCTGGGGACGGTAGGTGGGCAGGTGCCGTCTGTGTTTGCAGGGATTCCCAGTCACCACATCTGTCAGTCACTCTAGCGAGGATGTAGCCGAAGGGCTTTCCTTGCCTCCACACGGAGATACAGATGTATTATTGAAGGGAAAAGAAACTTGAGGGATAGATGGATTTTTTCCCCTTTTAAATGTGTAGTAATAATTTCTGCAGCCCACTTCTCACTGATAAATTTCTCTTTGTCCTTGTCACCTCTATTCTTAGCCTCTTATTCCTCCCACTCGCCCACGTTTAGTATTCTGTGTCTGATGTCTTAAAAACACTGCTCTTCATAGATGGAAGAATGTAAATGTATGTTAATGAAAACTTTGCTCGACTTAACAGGGACCCTTAGAATGCAGAACAAACTGAAGCATCTGTTTCCGTCCCATTGCCTCTATACTGACCAACTACATAAGGTGGTGTGGATGTAACAGGAGTGTGGATTTATAGAAGCAAAAAAGAGATGATTTAACGCATGACACATTGAGAGTAGCACAGAGTCAGCCACTGGTCATAGCTAGAAGCGACATCAGTAAACTGAAGCTTTTATCAACATGAATATTTCTAGTTACCATTAATAGGCATGCATACGGTGATATAAGCTGAATGCAATATATAATCTATAAGTGGGCTTGGACATCTGACTGTCTTCACACAGGAAAAGACTGGGTGGAAACTGTCACTCATGCTGCTCCAGATACAGCTCCAGGCTCACTCTCTTATTCCAAACAATCGCAGGCTGACAATTAAATCTGTGCCTGACGTTGACGTCCCAGTGTCTGGCATCTTTAGTATTAGGGGATGCATTTTCATCGCTTGCAAACAAAGGTACACATAGGTTGAATGCCCCCTAACAGAAAATCCCACAGTTGTTCTTTCGTTCCTGTTTCTCACTCTCTGAAGATGAATTTGTAGACTCATTTACATATATATGACTCTGCTGATCACAGGGGCACTACAGCAAAACACCAAAAAAGCGATTAAAGCGCAATGTTTTTCATTGCTTCGGTTGCTGAAGAAGGCTTAGTTGTCACACACGTAGCTATTCTTTTTCTTACATGTTCCTCTGCCAAGTGTACACACATGCAGGCACTGGTGTCTCTTCCTTTCTTGAATTCATACAGTGGAGGATGAGGAGGAGGATAAGAGAAGGTTCTCTTGTGGCTCATTTTTGATGTGAGAGATGCGACAGTATCCTCAGAGATAAGACAATAGGAAAGGCACACAGAGACCAACAACAGGGTTTTTATCTACTATCCTTGCTGATAAATCTTTAAGTCGAATGAGCTGCGGTATCGTCCCTCTCCTTCTCTGTGTGTTCAGTGTGCGATTCATTTCATCTTTTTAATTTTTTAATGTCTCTTTTAATCTTCTGGACTTTTATTTTGGAGCTTTCTTCAAATTCATTTTATGTCACTTTTCTATTTTTGCCACACTCCTAGAAACAAGTGATGCGGAGGTGGCGAGCATCTGCTATTTACACAATGGCCAAGATTTTGAGTGGTATACTTTAGTGATATGAAGAACCCTCGCATCTACAGTGAAAAGGCTAGTAACTACTTCAAAGTTGAATTGTGCGGGTTTCATTTAAGTTACATCTACACGTTCTATAATTTACCTGCTGTGGGACAATTTACCTGCCGTGTCCTGGTCTTAATGTCTGTATCTGATATGTGGAGCCTACGCTTGAAGAGAGGGATCCAGTGAGATTCACAATGAAGATGAGATGCTTGTTTGCAGATACTGACTCAGTCTCAGACTCAGATATGACTGTTTTTTGTGCCAGAGTTTTCACTGTTGAACATGTCTGACGGTCTGATCTGTGATTAATATCTGGAAGAATGAGAAAGAATTAGTCATGTGGCTTAGGAATGATAGATGTAGCCATCCTGATGTTATTTCATGGACTACTGTTTTGGCTATCCTTAAACAAAAGCTTTGTGGCTGTTACCGTGTACGGGAGAGACCTTATTTAGAAGAGAGCACTGCATGCTAGCTAGCATCACACACTCATACCTGTTATTTAGTGTAAGTACACTAATTAGCACCTTATTAGTTAGTGTAAAATACAAACAACCCCCAGAATTTTATTCACCAGAATTGGAACACAGACTGTGTATTGGGGAGTGTGGACAGTCCAAAGATCTTGGAAAGAATGCGAGAGGACTTCTTGAAGGTTTTTTTTTATATATATAACTGTAACTGGGAAATCTTCCAAAATCCTATTAGAATTGCACATACGGTTGTTTTCCTGTAAATCAGATATCTGTAAGTCAGAAGGAAAATGAGGTCTGCCTGTGAATGCTTTGCTTTGGTATTCCACCACTGTGTATCAAAGTCCACATCAAACATCCCTCACGTGACATTAAAGGATTTCTTGAGGTATTTCGTCTGTGCACTCTTCTGAGCTGCATCTGTGAGTGGAATACCTCTGTGAGTTGATCAGATTGAACAGATTAAGTCCTCATGTTCTGCCATTTAGGTTTCATCTGCTGGCTTCAATTAGAGCTCGATCCATCAAAGAAATCCCAGGTGGGGAAATGCAAACAGGTGTGCTGAAGATGCACTTATAGAGATGGGGGAAAAGGAGTGGGAGAAAAGAAAAAGCTAGAACGAGGTTAGAATGAGACAGGATGGCAATTTTTATGAATGAGGAGGTAAATTACTCTTCAAGGTCATGGACGAAACACAGCCGTCTATTTGATGGGTTGAGGATGCCTCTGGGTCGGCAAATGGAGCTGCAATGCCAAACCGGAGACTCATATTTGCTTTAAGATACCACCATAACAAAATTACCTGCTGCTGTGCAGCTTGACGTGAGGATGGTAAACGAATGGGACTGCAACGTATGTGCTATAAAGCAAGAGAGGGAGATATATTAAAAACATAAATCAGTCAGATTTATCCCTGATTCAGGTCTGAGTTTATGGCATCATGTGTGTATTTCGTGTGTGTGTGGGTTTGCGTCCTTGCCTACACATTTTTCCTTCATGACAAGTATGAGATTGAGCGCAGCAAATGAGACGGGATGCTTTTCCGTTCCGTGTCTCTCCTGTGAGTGGTGCACATGCTGCTTCAGCACTGCTCCAATCAATTTGTCACTACAGTGTGAATAATCTGATTCATCTCCATAAAGAAGGAATTGATTTTTTTTTGTTATCTCTTTTTTTTTCTTCTTCTTTTTTTAAGTGTGACTGGTGGAAAGTGTTGAGTTTATAAAATAAAAACATCTTTTTGGTGAAATATTCCAGTTTATTGTGCAGATTTAAAACCACAATCAGAAGAATTACAGGAGTGTACAAAAGGTTGGAGTAAATTACAGCTGGGAGCTTCGGTTGTCCTTTTTCCCCCCTGCTTGATGTTCCCTTAAAAAAGGATTCCCTCTTGCGAAGGCAGTCTCAAATCTCATCTCCCCTCTTCATGTGACAAATTGAGTGTGAAAACAGATTTAGAGAGAGCTGAAACAGCTGAGTGAGCTTATACCAACTAACTGGCTGCTCTGTGTCACTTACATTATGACTCTTTCTCTCTCTCTCTCACACTCACACACACACACACACACACACACACACACACACACACACACACACACACACACACACACGCTGCAATATTTAAAACACAGCACTTTAAAGCCATGCCAGATTCTCTGATATTTGATCAGTGTCTGTCTGGAAAATGAAGATGTATAGAAAAAGCTTTTATTAGCATTAGCATGCATATAATTTAGCTGTGTGGATTTACTGCTATGCTAGTTCTCCATATTAAATATGTTGTTTGCCATTGGTAATAAAGAAGGCATTATATGATTTGATTACCTTTTCAGAGGGGCATAATTGTGTTGCCAGAACACTATTAATGGCTCTTAAAATAAAGCGTTTTCACAGAAGAAGCTTGGGTTAAGTTTAGAAACCTATAAGTCCCATTAATCTATATTAACCTCTGATTGCTGTTAACATGGGTTTGCTGTAGAGCTGTCAGCGTTAATCTTGTTAAACTGACATTAATGCCATAACCGCATTAACACAGCAAACCTCCAGTAGCGAGTTAACGCGGATCGCCCCGTGCGAGGGCTGCATGGCGTCAACGCGTTAGCGCGGTTAGCTCGTTAACGCGTTAGCGCCATGCAGCCCCTCGCACGGGGTGATCCGCATTAACTCGCTAACGGAGGTTTGCCACATTACTATGGTTATGGCGATAACGTCAACGCGTTATTGCCAAACGTTAACGCTGACAGCACTAGTCTGCTGTAATGACTTTTTTCAAAAAATTGTTAATTCAGTACGTGTATAGGCATACAGGAGAACTGACTTACTGTTTCTCACTTTAGTATAAAGGAGAATATTAAATAAAAGGTAAAAATAAAGAATACACTCGTTTCAACATATCAATAAGGTCTGAGTTTATGGCAATAATCAATGCTGTGCTTCACATATAAAATACTTTTCCAAGATACTTTCTTTTTGAAAGATTATTTGTGGTTTCTTGGTTTCTTACCATCCAAATGAATCAGTGTCTGTAATATGGGACAGATAAATGATTTAAATGATAAATGATGGGTATTGTTTAGTTAAAATGGAAAAAAACAGTCCAGCATTCCTTCAAAGTCCCTGATTTGAGAACACACTAACTAGTGACAATTTCTAAATGTCACTAAATATAGCTCATTTATAAGATCACTTGGAAGAACTGAACATGATTTATTGAGTTAAAGAAATGAATGTATTTGGCGATTAGACGCCGATGACCCATCATGGCAGAACGAATCCCAGTGGTGATAGGATTTAGGACAGGAGCCGCCCAGAGTCTAGACGCTGGTGGTGAAGATGAAGACCGAGGGCTGAATGGAGCTCTGAGGTGTCTGTGAGGTGGAGATGGGGAGGAGGTGGATTGTATGAAACAGAATCTGAAAGGGAGAATAATGGTGAGCACAGGTTTAAACCATGCAAAGCAGAGGCTGATTGGATCAAAGTAGGTGGGCGAGAAGGTGATTGGACTAGAGAAATGATATCAGTATTGAGATTAACAGCGTGGGAAAGCGGTAGTCATGTAATGAACAGAAAAGCAGCCGAACACTCGGGTGATGAGCAGGCAGATGAGTGATTATAGATCCTCCTTACTGAACTTACACATTTCAATTTCGCTTCATTTCAATTTCGCTTTACTGTAATCCACTGGTATTCGTTTACATATACAGTATAAAAAAACTACAACTTAGTTGATGCACTTTTCTTAGCTCTGCATCGCCCAGCTAAATATCGCAACACTTTGAAATCCGGAGACACAATTGATTACATGTTACTTCTTCATTTTGGAGCATGGTGTGCCAATCTGCCTCAGCTGTTTTAGGGAGGGGACACTTTTGAGTGCAAGTGAAAACACTTTATCAACACACAATTTTCTGTGCAACGAACTGTGAGTCATTCTCTCCTACTGTCCATGCGTATGAAGACTGAGCTAAGCATTTTTGTCCAGATGGCAGATTGTGAACAAGGTCACACGGACACACACACACACACACACACACACACACACACACACACACACACACACACACACACACACACACACACACACACAGATAACACGGTGGAACTTAATGAAATGATTGTTCTCTGCTGGAAAATCAATGAGGGTCTGCTCGCTAGAATTCATTTGAGTACTCTACTGTTTTGGTAACCATTAGAAGAAGTCTGAAACACATTAACAACACTGAGGCAAGCAATGAAAAAAAGAAAAGAAGGAAGGCTGCGGAGGGGGGCAGCTAATGGAAATTTCAGTGCTTTAATAGTATATCTTACCACTGGACACTATAAGTGGATATATGACAAACTTTCTAAGAAATGTACATGTTACAGACATTTGAATATGATGTGATAACAAATGACACTAAACATCATAATGTCATTTTATGGATTTAGTGTAACTGAAATAACAGGAGGAGGAAAACATGTGAAAACGTGAAAAATGTGTCTGCTTCACTGATAGTGTAGCTTGAAAGTGCATCCATTAGCCCTTCAGTGCATGGACTCATGCATCAAGGATTTGGGTGCATTATAAGTGCAGGATAAACAGTTTGATCTGACACAAAAGTAGTCACATGACCACCCAAACCAAAAAACAAAACAAAAAAATGATGGCACATTTAACAAACTGTGGTCTTATTTAGCATTTATTAAACAAGCATGCATTCAGTGCATTCAGTATGGGCTGACCCAAGTTATACTTTCCATCTTTAACAATCACTGTTTTGATAGCTAAGAGTCACCGCCCCTGCATACAGGGTCAGACACAGGTCACTCTGAGCTCACTCTTCTCTGGTATTTGTGGTGTTCTCTCCCTTACTCTCACACGCTGGTGCATTAAAGATTTGTAGCCTTAGTGACAGCACTGAATAATGAAGTCATACTAAAACACAACAAACTCAGAGTCTTGCGATCTTAAGTACCACTGCATAAGTACAGTATCATTTTAATAGGAACGTCGGTCACATCCTCTAGTGAACACTTTTGAAGATGGATGATGAAGATGATTAAATGTTTCAGTGCTTGGAAGAATTTACAAGACAGCAGATAGACAGAAGGAGCCTTCTTGAGAAAATTCTTTGAACTCTGGAGTTTACAAAGAAGAAGTGAAACTGTGCTGAAGCCATCATGAAATTGGGGTGGAGATTACTTTACTTCCATGGGTGTGCATGATAATCTACTAATAATAAACATGGACGAAAGACTTGGTGTGTTCTGTTGCGTAAAATCGACAAGATTGCATTTGCACATTTAGGCTGATATTTTTTGCAGCTAATGCTACTCCAGAGTTGGGAGAGCTAATCTGTGAGATCGGGTTAGCATAGCTCTTAGTCCTTACTAATGATATATATGTAGATTGGCAGAACTATAAACCACATTTTACTACACTGAGTGTAGGTATGACTTTGTGGCTGTGACAATTAATCTAATTATTGGTTTAAAGAACGGAAAAGATCATGCCAAATTATTAACAATGTGATTTACGTTAATCCTTGTACACTGAATGGACCCCTGATGCACAGGCCTTTGTTATTTATTGGGTTTGTAACCACAGAAACTGAACAGTATTATAGAGATGACAACGTCAATCATTTTTTATATAATGTTAAAAAGGAGTTTGTTATTCCCACCGTTGCCACTGTTGCTTGCTTAAGGGGGTAGACTGAATGTTGGGCTTTTCTCTGTATTATTTTGAAGTCTAAACCTCACAATATAAAGCACACTGAGGTGACTGTTGTTGTGATTTGGTGCTATATATAAACCAAATTGAACTAAATTAAATAGAACAAATTGCATTCATGTATTTACTATAGTTTATGACCTATATGCTAAACTAATAATCTTGCTTTCAGCCTTAGCTCCACACGTCTGTGTCACAGATCAGAAAATAAGGATCTAAAAGCATGGTGTAAACTGGGGTTTACCGGGTTCAGCTAATTTACAAGGCACAACACAAAATGCAGGCTAGAAAGCTATAGCCAAGTCTAAAAATAGACTGGAATGAATGGTGAATCACTGATGCATATACTAAAAGCACTGTGGTAATTCACTGGGAGTGAGAGGGAAATTCAGGTAATACTACTAGCTGAAAAATGGACACGGACCATTTGATTTTAGACTGGACCATGAAGCTGGTGTTGTGCACATCGACTCACTGTACTGTGGCTGTGACTTACTAAATAAAAATGGGACCATAATTCATGTCAGAAACTACACCTAAGTTCACCCCAGCACGAATTGTCAAAATGGCTGCTGTTGACATATTACGTTAAATATGAGAAATGATGCATGCAGCAGGAAGTAGCCATCTTCACTCTGTAAAGCCTGTAGATTTTCAAAGTGTGCTGATTGTGGTGCATAATAGCATGGGAAAAGCCAAGGATATAGATCTTATAGACTACATGTAGGTAGTTTGCAGATGAGCACTGTTAATTAAAGCTTGGTGGCCGTGGAATGTTTAATCATCCGGCAAAAGCAGGTTATTTCTCCTCCTGCTATGCTGTGAGCCGAGAGGATTAATTAAAGTCCTAAAGTTCATCTTGTGAAGGTTTAAAAAGTTATGAAAACAGAAACGAAAAATGATCTGAGTCTAACAGCCTCTCGGTGATACAGTATAGTAAGCGCATGGGTGCTGAATCCCTGCTTTTTAAGCACACACAGAAAAATATGCTGCATCATTCAGAACTTCACCACAAGCTCACAATGGCCACCGGGTGCCAAACCTTAGACCCTGTTTTTAATTCTTCCATAACATGCAGTAGCCTAATCTTTGTTTCTGCTTTTGTCTTCCCCCCAATGTTTGCTGAAAAGATGTCAGGCTCTTACCCATCGTCTGCGGCAGCCAGGAAAAACCGCAGGCAAAACTGCCAGAGATAATATTATGCTGTAATCGTATATTCCTTACTCTCTGTGCAAACCATTAATTATTGTATTCCTGAAAGTCCCTCTGCATGCTTTGATTTCAACAAAATATTTCTTTTATTGTTAGTCACACAGTAGAAGTGCAAATATTCTCTCTAGTTTTCATCTGTACATTTTTTGGTCGATGTATCGCATCAGTGTTTGGATTATACTGGTAATACTCAAGACAGTATAATGCTATAGACAATAACGATGACCTGACAGTGCTGGCCTGATTTCTTAGTCTTTTACATATTTGCCACACTTACATATTTCAGATCATTAAACAAAATACAGCTTTTAAATGTTGAATTTTTAAATGATATTTTTTAATTTACTAAAAGGGGAAAATATCCAAACCTACCTGGCCCTGTGTCATAAAGTAATTGCCCCCTAAACCTAACAACTATTTGTTTCACACTTGGCAGCAAGAACTGCAATTAAGCGTTTGTGATAACCGGCAAAATTCCTTCACATCACTGTGGAGGAATTTTGGCCCACTCCTATTTGCAAAATTGTTTTAATTGAGCCACAATGGAAGGACTGCACGAACAGTCTGTTTAAGGTCATGCCTACAAAGTCTAGACTTTGACTAGGCAACTCCAAAACCTTTGTTTTGGGTTGTTGAGGCATTCAGAGGTGGACTTGCTGGTGTGTTACAGATCATTGTCTTGAACTTAATGGCATGAACTGATGGCCAGAGATTCTCCTTCAGGGTTTTCTGGTAGAGAGCAGAAGTCATGGTTCCATTAATTATGGGAAAACATTCAGCTCATGAAGCAGCAAATCAACCCCAGACCATTGTACTACCGGCACAAATAAACTCTTTTTATGAAATGCTGTGTTAATGGTGTGTTAGTTTCCCCAGATGTAAGTGGACTCAAACCAAAAAGTAGAACTGTTGTTTCGTCCGTAGAAGAGTCAAAAGTCTTGGGAGTCGTCAAAGTGTTTTCTTGACAAGTGTTAGAAGAACATTTCTTTTCGTTTTGGTCAGCTGTGGTTTTCTCCTTAGGACTCTCCCATAGACGCCATTTTTGTTCAGTCTTTTTCTTATTGCTGAATAACCAAGTCTGACCTTAACTGAGACAAGTGAGGCCTGGCATTATTTAGGTTCTTTTGTGACCTGCTGGACAATAAGTGACTATTTAAAAACTGCATTTTGTATTTACTCGAGTTACCTCTATCTAATATTCAAATGTGTTTGATGATCTGAATATTTAAGTCTGAGCATAAGAGGTGGCCCAGAATGTGTTTCCAGTATCTGCTATTGCAAAACTAACTGACTGCTTGATATTTATCGTAAAAACATAACACAGTATTATTTTCCAGTAAGAGAGACAGTATGAGTAATTTAACCTACTCTCCAACAGTGAGATTAACTGAGTGGACTGGATTGCTGCTATGTTACAGGTGCAGTTTTCCTGATTAACCAAGCAACAGCTCCCGCAGAACACTCATCATCTAGCTTCCTTTGTTTGGACAACCTTTGTTAACTTAAAATCAAACATCACTTCCAAGTAGTGGTCATCGTAACTTATATTTAGCTTTGCAAAAGGGCCTGGCTTTATCAGCTTGCAGGAGTGCAAATAACAAGGGCTGCTTGGCTTTCAGACTATAGCTGACCTTTTCTGAGCATGCTGCAAATGTGATAGGTATTACTTCTCCTCTGCTTGACCTCATTACCAAAAAAAAGAGAGAGAAAAACATCTGTTAAAGGAAATGGTTTGAAACTAGTGAGTATTTTATCGCCTCCAGGGTCTAGCTGTACAAAAAGCTCACCTAAAGCTTTCGCTCTGATATTCTGCACAGGCTCTTCAAGCAGCACACAGCAGCAGTTTTTGCCTGCTTAACATTCATGTGCTCAAAGCTGATAAAAAGAAATGACAAACAGAAAATGGAAGCTGTGCTACACACCTCCAGACAACCAAGAGACAAAAAAATAAATGAATAAAATCGGCATTTTCTAAACTCCTGCGTATGGCTCTCTCATTGTAAAAATAAAACCAAAAAAAGATAACAGGGTTTTACCAGCATTAAGGTGTAAGACCATCAACACGCACATTTCAAAAGGTGGACGGTCCAACAGCTTCATGACACTTGTGTTCCAGTGAGCTGTTGTGTGTCTCCACAGTCCCATCACTTTTTCTCTTGTTCCCAGCTCCATCTGTCTGCCTGTTTACATATCTGAAATGTCTATCTTCCTAATAAAGCCATGACATAGTGAAAGAAGACTCTGGCTACAAAGGACCAGAGAGGAGTGCTCCATTGTGTCTGGTTTGGGCTTTATGTGAAAGCACATATGTTGATATAAACAAGACCACAGATATCATTCTTGTGCTTGTCTGGATTGAATTTCATGATATTTTAACTTATTCGTGATCATTAAATCCATTACAGTCACATATCTATTTAGGAAAAAGCCAAGAAATTCAACACTCAGCCTCTCCCTCACTGTGACCTCAGCTCTCCAGCGTATAGGGGGAACTTTGGATTCACCATATTTAATTCAGCCTCTCCTGATCTCTGCTGCATTGGCTGAGGGCAGCTGGGTACTTTATTCATATGCTGTGGGACAGTCAAAAGTCAAATCCTCTTTGAAATTCAGCGTCAGTGCTCTCTCACTGCATCCTGTTGTTTGCTTGCTGTGATCGGCTCTACAAAGGCAAATTTGACTTAGAAATATATCAGACCTAGTATGTAGTGCCAGGGTAAAAAAGCACAGGTTTTTTTAGGCTTTTACTTTTTTACCATTTCTGTTTTACATTATAGTTAATATACATTAGTTCTAAATGAGCAATTTTATTGGACAACAGGCAAGAGATATGGAGTCTGGTGTAACCTATATATTACTAAAAATATAACCCTTATACCAGGGGTGGGGAATTCCAGGCCTCAAGGGCCACGTTTTAGATATCACCCTGGGTCAACACACCTGAATCAAATGATTAGTTCATTACTAGGCCTCTGGAGAACGTCAAGATATGTTGAGGAGGTAATTTAGCCAGACCTTAGTTACATAGACCCTTGAGGCCTGGAGTTCCCCCACCCCTGCCTTATACAATGCATACATATTACTTTTAAGATTAGGCTTGAAACTTTGACCTTTGATAAAGGTCAAAGTTAGGGCTGGATCAGATGAGCCTGAACCATTCTGGAGCCAGGGCCACTACTTTGGCAGCTGCTGGCCTTTCTGTCTCTTAGCTGTTAACATTTTTCCCAGTATTTCTCCAGGTCAGCCTAGACTGTTGTTATTAAACCTGCCACAACCCAAGACTTACATGTTAGTTATTATAATAACAAATAAATAAATAAATAAAGGTTTGGGTACAATGTTATCTGCTTACCTAACTGCTTCTCAAAACTTTCTAGGGGGGCCGTTTCCTGCTGTTGTTCTTTCGTCTTAACTTCCTCCCCTCACAACCAACCAACCAACAAACCAAGCAGATGGCTGCTGCTCCCTAAGCCTGGTTCTAGCAGAGTTTTCTTCCTGTTAAAAAGGAGTTTTTCCTTCCCACTGTCACCAAGCACTTACTTGTAGGAGGTTGTCTGATTGTTGGGGTTTTCTCTGTATTATTGTAGGGTCTTTACCTTACAATATAAAGAGCCTTCAGAGGACTGCTATGATTTGGTGCAATTGAAACTGCAGTCAAGCAGGCCACCCGCAACCAGTGACAGATGCCTTCCCCTCCCTGAGTCTGGTTCTGCCAAAGCTTTCTTCCTGTTAAAAGGGAGTTTTTTCTTCCCACTGCCACTGCCAGCACCACCAAGTGCTTGTTCACAGTGGATTTCAATTCAATTTCTCTTGAATATTGTAGGGTCCTTACCATACAATATAAAGCATGTTTCTGTGAAGTGGCACTGTATGTATAAAACTGAACTGAACTGAAGTTGTGATATAAACTAGCCTCCAGAAAACCAATCACAAACTTGTATGCAGGACTGAGAATTTGCATCAGCTGTGTTTTCAAAAATGCTGTAAAAGAGATCACAAGGGCAGTGGAAGACAAGCAGCACACCATGCCCCTATTTCCTGTTTCACTTAAAATATTCAACACTATAGAACAACAGTATAACCGGGCAATCAAAAAAAGTTTACAGAACATAGTCTGATACCTGATTCAGTTGCACTTGGTAATGACGGGCACCTCAAACTTGACTCATTCATCAAAAATAAGACAAGGGCAGATTTCAAAAAGTATTTCACCAGGACCCATCCAAGGACCCAAGAAAACTGGAGCGGTGCTACATTGAAAGGGCGAGACAATCACTTCTGCCTGAAAGCATCTCTTCAAAAATGTAAGAGCAAAAGTCATCTGCAGCCGACCTTGGAAGTAATCATCACAAATGTTACCAGGATGTGATAAAATGCAGGGATGTGTACATATTACACTGGTTTGCTTTGCATTGCCATAGTATGTTTACCTAAAAACACTACCCTGCCACAGCTACACTCCAGTGTCGAAATCTATCAAGTTACTTTCTTTTAGATGTGCTTTGTGGTATAGATGGTGAAGCCAACCAAAGTCTTTCCCATACAACTCTTCTCTGCAATTTAATGCACAGCTAGTGTTTATGCTTTCAAAATATTTTTTGTTGAATCAGTATGTTAAACTTCAGCTTTTTATGAGGAAAAACTACAGAGCAATATCTAAACCACTGGTGTCAAAAATAAGGCCCAGGGGGCCAGAATCAGTCTAGCAAATACTCCAACCTGGCCCACTGGACAACTTTGGAAAATGTAAAGGAGGGCATAGATTTTGGACTTTTAACTGTATTTTCGTATATTTTCAGCCGCCGGGTTATGGCTGAATTCCAGTGGAATGACGGTCTGTCACGGTATGGCATGGCGGACCGTGGGGGTGTAGGGAATGAGGAGGACCCAGGCGCGGTGCTCTGTGTATAAACAGTGCGTTTATTTACAGTGGTGGAAATAACAACAATAAATCCCCGTGTTTTCCCCGGACTCCCGTGTCGTGTTCTCCTAGTGCTCTCTGCTCCCGTGTCTGCACTCCCAGTGCTCGCTGCTCCTCAGACCTTCCACGCTCCTCCTGCGGGAAACAATAGTGGCAGCTGTCAGGACACTCAACAATGGCAGGCATGCACTAAACAACTGGACCTAAACTGGGTGACTAACATGGAGTCTCACGCAATGATCCCGCGTCGGTGGGAGCTCCAAGACTCTCTTAAGTAGCTCCCCCGACGAGGCCTGATCAGCAGCAGGTGTGTGGCTTCGGGTGTGGCCAGTCCCCTAGCAGGGCCACACCCACCAGGCCTGAAGGCGCCTATAAACGAATGCTCAGACACACAGCCACCCCCACACACACACACACACACGTACAAGCATAGAGAAGGGGGAGCAATACCAAAAATACATAACAATATAATATAAGTCCAAAACTGCTCAGGGTCCCTGGGTCGCTCAGACCCAGGACCCTGACACGGTCCTGCGGTAATAGATGTTCCAGCCATGTGTTCCAGCCCTAAACCTAACCTTATCCCTAACCGTAATCATACCCTTATTCAGAACCTTAACCAGCAGTTAAATGGCGTAAAATAGTGTTTTCCAAAGCGATTTTAAGAAAATGAACGAACATGTGTAGATTGAGTCCAAACGGTTCTCATATGTTCTCCTTTTTTCCGATGTCGTCATTTAGGAACGCGTTGGGTACCCGAAAGCATAAAATGTTGACGATTTGTCACCTGGCGTAAAATATTAATCTTAGGGAGTGAGAACGTGTTGATATTTTACAGCTTTTCCTACTGATAGAGAACTCTCCCATGGTCATTCATACCACACCAAAGTAGTTTTGTAACAGATAAAAAAAAGCAATTAAAATACAGACAGTTTTTCCCTCACTTTGTCTGAAAGGTGCTAAGTCATGTGACTACAGCCTTCTTTGTGCACGAGTTTAGTGATTTCACTATAAATATTAATAACAGACGAGAAAGAGGAAGCGAGACACTTTTCACATCCCGTGTATATAAAAATGGAGTCACTGAAACCTTTAAAAGGAAAAGACTTTTACCCTGAAAACTTGTATCCTGCCCTCTGCTTTGAACTTCTTGCTAATGTGTTTGCTACATAATTATGACCCGAGAAAAACTGATGGTATCCAGCAAGGACTTTGATATTACAAATTTGCATTTAAAGAGAGATGACACTATCACACCCTCTATCTTCTCTGTTTACTTTTCTGAGCCTTCTGCTCTGTAAATACTAAATGCGGCTGAACATTTAAACATTAGATTAATTAAAATGCGCTGAATTGCTATCTTCACATCCCTGTTGTGTTGATGTCAGAATTAAACTGTTGGGCTTCCTCATTCTCGGATGATTGCTTAAAAAAAAGGTAACAAGATCTGATTTGTTTCTTTATCTTTGTTTCTACTGGCAGCTGTTAAAAGCAGCAGGCTTTGCATAATGAGTCGGTCCCTGTGCCTGTGATCACCAGCATCTGACACACACACACACACACACACACACACACACACACACACACACACACACACACACACACACACAGCTTTTATCACTGACCGCTCGCTCCTGTCCATACACAGACTAATGACTTTTCAGCAGCATTAATGGGCATATAAAGGACGAGGGACATCTACTTTAAACTGCTATGGGAGCCGAGGCTTTGGCGTGAGGCTGCCTTCCAGCTTCTAAGGGCTACGTTAGATTGATCGCAGATCAGATGCAGTCTTGTATTGAATGGGCTTACTGAACAGGATGGAAACCACCTCTCTGGAGAGAAATAGGAGAGAGAGGAGGGACAAGCTGCACAAGCATCCTGCATTATTGATTATCCAGCAGGGGAATTCCATGTTGAAGGTGAGAATGAAGGCACGCAGGGACACTACACAGCTAATTTCTTATCTCCAGACTGTAGCAGAGGTGGTGTTTGCACTCCTTAGATCAGAGAGGTGCACAGGGAAATAACAGCATTGCCTTCTTTGCTACAGCTGCATTACACTGAGGCCCTGAAGGCTAATAAGCCTGTCAGTCAGATGTTTGCACCCTGAAGCCACAGGGCACACTGTAGAAGCGAAGTTTGCAGGCTCGTGGACTAGAGAGAAGAAAAAGCTCACCTTCAAAAGGACACCGTGGGAGCACAACGCCTTGGAGGAAGGGACAGGAAGTGTCGACAAGCCTTGAAAATGTTAAGTGTGTGGTAAAGAATTTGAGAGGCATGAATTCCTAATGTCAAATGGGACTGTAATGAGATATAATGAATGCATAGCCAAACAGGCCAGAAGAGCGGACGATCTGTCTGTTCTGCTTTCCATTCAAAGCGAGGAGACGAAACCAACAGCACTGTATAGTCTTTAATTGGAATCCAGCCGTGAGCTGCTACAGTAGTTCCTCAGAGCCGCACCTGTGCGCTGATATCTTACACCCTCTGCGTTACTATTTGCAGTGTAATCTTCTCAAAGTGCCTTCAGCTCTGGCTGTGGTTCAAATGATGTTGACTGTACAGCGGTTACAGGAAATTACACTGAATGAGAAGGCGTGTGAACAAAGATCAGCAGCAGATTCAAATATGTGCAACGACAGGAAATGTAAGCAGTAAAGTAAGCACAGGTTTTCTTTGAACCCCCTCCTTCCATAGCACTCTTCTCCCTAGGTGTCCTGTGTGAAGAAGGTAACAGAAAGTAAGGGTCTAAGACTTTAGCTCATTTCAGGCGATCCACAAATAGCCAGAAACAAAGTTTTTTTCAGCTGTTTCTCTTTATTATTTTTTCATCCACATGTTATTGCTGTTAAGCTCCCTGCCACGTGTAATGTTGGGAAAAGCCTGATTTCTGTGTTTTGCCTGTACACCTGCAACTTTACACTCCCCCCATGTGACCTTGTGTGCTTTACCCCTCATCTCCATTTATATTCACTTCTACTCGCAGAAGGTGGCACTTTATTCGACACCATTAACAAGGCAACAGAAACCTTATAAACGTGAAGTTAAACAGCTACTGCTTTTCATCGTCCGTTGTTCCGATTATTATCTCTAGCATTTTTTTCAACATTTTATGATTTCATTTATAAAATGTCAGACATTTAAAGTAACTCAGTTTATTCAATTTTTCAATCTGGTTTGATCTATGGTGGTACATTTTGTCATTTTCATTTCAACTTCATACAATTATTTCTTTTATAACTAAACTGTTGGGATGAGAGTGCAGTTTGATTCACTTTAAACTACTCGAGGTCCTTTTCTCTCGATCGAATGCCAACAATGTTCCCACCGTTTAGGTTAATTCACCCTGAAAACGAAAGCAGATTTGTTGGGTATTCAAGATTTGACAAAGATAGAAGCAAAGAAGAGAAAATCCATCTGCCAAGCTGTTTTTCTCCAAGGTCCTCTCTGATTCCCCAATTATCTTCCCATTCAGTATCTTGTAACAGACTCCCCACTCAGACGGGCGCAATCCATTACTTTCACGGTCATTAGCTTCATGTCGAGTTTCTCAAAAAGAAAATGCTTTTAATTCAAAAATCCCCTTTGGTTTTAAAGGATTGCATCCAAAACAAATCAATTGAATACACGGAATACCTGCAGACATTCCACTCATTTTCCCAGCAGTGCTTTAAGGCCCAAGAAATGCAAGTAAGAAAAAAATTTCTAAAACCCACTAACCTCTGAGAGTACAAAAACATAATGCACAGCACTACACAGCTGTGCGCAGACCCTAACACATCATTTTCCATTTTTTACTGACTTTCTTGTTCTTTTCTTTCCGCCCACCATTACCCGTCGGGTGCTCCTGCAGAAATCGAGGCTTCTCCCAACATCAAAATCACCAGCATTTGCATGGTCATCGTGTATCTTTAGTTTGTACCACAGTGAACCATCATACAAAATAATCTTTTAACGTCGACTACTAGCAAAAATAAAACGTGTTCCCTCGTTGGCTTTGAATTCTACGCTAAATTGACTTTAACAGTGCAAGAGGTGCTACATGTATTCTGCTAAACATTCTAGTCACTAAAAAGTAAATTAGCTCATTATTTTATTACAAAAATACTAAATCTGTCCACAGGCTAATCATCTGTACAATAGAGTACTTTCCAGGAACTGGTATCAGCTACTGTGTGCCTGTACTGTGTCACAAGTGGGTGGAACGATTAAAGGCCCTGAAATAGAGCCCAGTGCAAACATAGGAGGGTCTGATAGTAAATATTAGATTAAAAGCTGATTGCAGAAGATGATGGAAGTTTTCCAGGAGAGCAATAGCTCCTAGCTCCGCTGAGGGACGTTAGGGTCTTCTTGGCTGCTCTCCAGCAGCTCATCCTCAGAAAAGCTGATGTGAAGGCAGGTATCATTCATCGGGGAGGAGAAGGGCAGCGGGTGGCCACAAGTGTCCGACTGTGAAGTGAGGGTGGGGGCTTCAGTGGGATACAACTCAGCGGCTGAGAGAATGGTTTCCCCCCTCTCCTCCAGGGGACTGTTACAGCCGCTGGAGGCTGTTAAAAATGTCCCACGGTCCCCGAACAGGTCGTCGTCGTCACGCAGGGGCGACAGCAGGGACTTGGTTTCGGAGCGCACGCCCGAGTCCTCGCTGGTGGAGCAGGAGCTGCTCTCGCCGTTGCTCAGGGAGTGGAAGTCACCGGATGACAGCGAGCTGGGGGTGATGTCAGGGAACGAGACGCTGCTGCTGCGGCTGGGGGCTGCGTCGTTAGAGGTGACCTCTGCGGGCGTGGGCGCAGCTGCGACCTCTGACCCTGGAGACAATGTCCTGCTAGCTCTCTTGCGGTTCACGGAAGGTGGAGGAGGGTCGAGTTTGGGGATTATCTGCTTGCACCTGTCAGTGAGAAAACAGAGGCACCGGTTAGTGAAGCCTTCAACCGGCTAACATGTTGAGAAATTCACAGTAGATTCATGAGCACATTTTCTGTTGTTTTTTTATTTTTTTGCTTATTTATATTCAGCATCATTTTCAACATTATTAGTAGAAGAATGCACCTCGAGCCAGTTTTGCTCCATCAGTCACATTATACTCCATTAACCTGAGTGCACTGTGGTGTAAGCTGCTACTACACGACACAGTGACTCTGTCTCTGGCTCCCTGTTGTTCCGGCTGTCTAGGAACTTATCTACGTCCCACAGCTTCTCTGCTGGGGAAACGGAGGGACGGGGGAAGAAAAAGAGCCAAAGACTGCGGGAGGGGAAGCGTAAAGAAGCAAGGAAAAAGCTGCAGGCTTTCCCCCATCACGCAAACCAGAAATAGCTACATTGCTCACTCTGATTTTACCACCATAACATCATGACAAGCACCAGTGCTCACAACCACACTCAATTATAGGCATTTTCTTGGAAAATGATTCCTGACAAACACCCGATAACAAGCCTCACTTCCTCCCCGACTCCTCCCATTTACATTATAACTGTGGCTGCTAACTTCGTTCCCCGGAGAAATCTGGTCCATGGTTGAATCCTGGGCTGAGTAATGAACTTATGCGACCTAATGATGTATTTACCGTCTCCACACGAGGATGATGATGACAGCTACAGTAATGGCAGACTTGTAATGATGGGGAAAACATCTCCTGAGATAATTATCCGCCATTTCCTACACTAACAAATGGAGCAGCACAACGTAGCACAGGAAGGTAAAAGTCAACCTGAACTCCACTGACTCCAAAGGCACAGGGGGGTATCATTAGTTAGCCAGTGTAGCTGTGGGGATTGCAATGCAGTTGAAGAAAAATGTAGCAATGAAAGGGCCGGCATTATAGTTTGTTTCAAAGGTTCCCTGAGAATGGAGCCGACTGCTTTAGGATCCCTCGACTTTTCCTCAAAGGACAGCATGTGGTAACTTTTTTATTTTCAGTTAAATGTATTGGAAACTGTTTTTATGGACTGACGCAAAATGTGGCACCTGCATCAACGGTGGCCACAGGCTGAGTTTTAATGAGGTTAGCAGGTTAACATTTGTGGTTTTCCATGAAATGATGTTAAGAAATTTTGAGTATAAACATGAATGTCTCCACCAAAAGTAGCACACATAGTGAGCCCTAAAGGCAAATGAATCCACTTGATTCTTACTCATATTTAGCTTGTTTTTGGGGTGGTAGGTTCACTGTTCACGCACAATCTGCTCAGTTAACGGTTTGACTCTGCAGCAGGTTTAAATGGTGTTATTTTTAAAGTGCTGCCAAGTTGTGGCTTGGATTCCAGCTGGATTGAGCATCAGGCTATTTTCTTTTCCTCTTCTTTCTGTCACTATTTTGATTTAGCACTACTCTGGAAGACCAGGACATACAACTGGGATTAGGGTTGTCAACAGAACAGATACTGCTGATATCTTTCAATACCAAAATTCTGAAAATGTGACAGTACTTTTGTGTTTTTGCCTTAAGTACTGTAGCAGGCCTTTGTACTGAAGCTGTGAATCTTCTGGAACTGAATGAGATGGAATATGCCAGGAAATGTTTTAGTTTATCCTCACTTGCTAAAGAAATAAAACACGAACACACACAAGCACAGGATAAACTACACTTGGAAGATTGTGACTAGTACAGCAGCTGTAATGGCTTTGCCACGCTCATTAATAAGAAGGCTGGTATGGAAGTACTTAGTATTCGAGGTAGATGACCAACCAATTCGTCAACCAATTCGCCAAAGGCAAAATGTAAAAATGCTATCATGTCATTGCAAGGGACGAGGAAATAGTTCCAATACTTTAGCGAACCACTTAAAACAATTGACATTCAACAACATCCAAAGTTAAGTCAGCTATAGTGCTGATTGGCTAAATTAAATTAAATTATTGCTTCAATAAATGCTTAAGCTAATGTTAATGTAGCTAACATTACAACTTGTAATATTAACATTTTAAATAAATACTCTGCCAACACCATGTCTGTATTTTAAAGTTACAGTGTGTAAAATCTCACCACTAGATGTCAGTAGATTTCTTTACCCTTCCCAATTCAAGTGCACAATCCTAGCTATGGTGGCCACTGTTTATTTGTAGTGAGTGTAGAATGTCAGTCTGCTAACCCTTTCTGTTGTGAGTGAAACTTTGACATTTAGCAAATAAGCTCTCATACATTATGAGAATGTAATCAAGTTGTTTATCAGAGCGAAAGCATGATTTGTAACATACATGAGTCTAACATTAGCTGGCATGACGTTAGCTTATAACCAGCTGTTGTTGTTGTATAAAACATGTATTATCCTTCACATCTTGAGTCTGAAGAGGTAATTTAATTTTTATTATTATGTAACATAACAGCTTTCATTCCATATTATGTGGAGCTGCAGAGTATTAGTGATTAAACAGTAGATACTTTGACAAGAAAATACTGAAAATAGGTCACTGAACTTTAAAAATCCAATGCTCAGTTAGTCCCGTTAGGTGTACAGAGTACAAGATGAGCTAAGGACTGGGGTCAGACTTTTGACTGTGAAATGGCCCACAGTAGCCCACAGTGATCAAGTCGTCCAGTGCTCATTATCCTATAAAGTTGTACAAAGTAAAGTGATTATTATGAGAGTACCTGCAATGACAGTACAAATACAGTTCAAAAGAGAATATGAGTGCTTACTTCTGGTGTATCATTTGATCAGCAATTAGATTCAGTTGATTTCACTGTGGATTTATCTTTTTTTGACAATGCAGCTGGAAAACTACTACTTCCACTACTTCTAAATTGAGGCAGGGCACAAAGACAAGCCCGGCTGATCTCAAGCTAGCCAGCAGCAAATGACTCCTCAGCAATCTTCTACGCATCCAACTGGAATCTCATATAGGGTGTGATATTAAAGCTAGTTTAGTTGTTGTGCATCTGCCAGCTGCTTTGGATTCCACTGCAGCTCCTCCCTTAGTGCTGTCTGTGACTTAATAAATGTCATATTGGTCAGTGACTGCCACTCGGATCTGTGCTGGGGGTCTTGCTGCTGCTATGGGAGGAATGCTCCCCGTTGGCCTTTCCACGTTTCATAAATGCTGATTAATGTAAATTAACTCTGACGTAAATACAGTTCTGTTTTGACTGTAGTGGTCCTGACTGAACTTTATTAATTACAAGATTTCTGATGGTTTCTTTAATAGCTGCTTGTCACACATGCAGCAGAACAGTACGTGAGACCTCTGGTGCTTTATGGCGGTGGATGGTCTTCTAAGATTCTCTCGGTAAATCAAAACATGCATGTGACAAAAACACACACTCACACTCTAAAATATCTCACAGAGCCGACTCTAACACATCGAGTCTAAGACAGGTACATAAAGATGTGCCGCTCCTCCAGCCCTGCTCTGACAGTTTTACAGCTCAGGCCAAACCTCCACAGATAAAATAATACCACGTCTTGACAAGAACGTTTCCTCTCTTCTGGCAAAACCGGGAGAGACAAAACAATCCAACAAAAGGTGGAAAACAGAGACAGAAGTGCTGTGCATAAAACATTTGTGACTCATTGATTACCTCAATGCTAATGCGGCGTCTAAATTTGCAGAAGCACATTTGAATGTAAATAGAGGTTACGCAGTCATTAGCAGAGAAATCACTGGTGAGACCTACGCACGAGCCAACGAACACCCACACTGTTCATCCACTGCATGCACAGCCTCATGCTTGTGCCACAGACACATGCTCCACATGCTGGTTACCATGAGTAATACTCACATAGAGGGAGGAGAAGGGGCAGAGAAGAGGAGGAAGAGGAAGAGAGGAAGGGGGCTTAGGCAGTGGCAGAGAGCTCCCCGGGCTCCCAGGGAGAAGCAGGTTGGTGCGGTAAACGATGAGAGGGATGGGGATGGGGATGGGGACAGGGCGATGGAAGGCATGAGCTGGGGGGGTTTAAGGCAGTGGCTGATGATATCTCATTAGGAAATGAGGGATGGTTAGAGGAAGAAGAGGATGAGCAGGAGCGGGTCCTCACACCTGTACCAAAGAGAGGCCACAATTAGACGACAGAGAGTCGGGGAGCTATGCATGTGGAAGGAATAACAGCTAAAAGGTTTTGGATTTGAACATTTCCATCATTGGTACCCTCCGTGGTAATATCTAATACCACACAGTAGCAGACAGGAATGTAGTTATTCGGTTGAGCAGCTGGGTGTGGAAGTATTTTCCCCCATTCTAAACTCAACTTCAACAATTCAATAATAACTTCGGTGTTACATAAGGTGGAAACATGCACTTCCCTGACTAGAGCAAAGGTTTTTCCATCAGTCTGACTTGGTGCGTGGCGCTGAATACAGCTGCAAATGCCAGCAAGACGTGAAAATCAGAGAGATAGCACATTCAAAATGCTATGTGGAAAATACGCATTTTACAAAAGTCACCTTTAGCTGACCTCAAATCCAAAGGTAGCATTGCAAAGCACTGCATGACCTCAATTCCAAAAAACTTGGAGTGCTGTGTAAAATGTAAATAAATACACGAAGCAAAGCTCTGCAAATCTCACAAACCCATATTTTACTTACAATATAATGTGGAAAACATAACCAATGTTTAAAATGAGAAAATATACCAATTTAAACAAAAAATAGGGTCATTCTGCAGTGATAGTAGCAACACATCTTTAAAAAAAAGCTGTGAAGTTGGGAAGGGGCCATGTTCACCATTGTGTAGTATCCTGACTTCTTTTAACAATAGTCTATAAACATCTGGGAACTGAAGAGACCAGGTGCTGGACTTTTGGGAGAGGGATGTTGTCCCATTCTTTTGTGATATATGAATCTAACTGCTCAACAGTCCTGGGTCTTCTTTGTCATCATTTTTATTTCATAATGGACCAAATGTTTTAAATTAGTAAAAAGTCTGGACAGCAGGCAGGGCAGCACCTGGACTTTTCAACTACGAAGCTGTGCTGTTTAATAGCTGCAGTAAGCGGTTTAGGATTGTCTATCTAAAATATGAAATGCCTTCCTTGCAAAACCTGTTTGCGCCTTTCAGCACTCATGATGCTTTTGAGATGTGCAAACTGCAAATTATGCAGGCAATAATGCACCCCGATACAATCAGAGATGCAGTTTCTATTCTTTACTCCAGAGAATGCAGTGTCCATGTTTTCCACAAATAATTTCAGTTTGTCCAACCGCAGAACAATTTTACACTTTAATTTAGTCTATTTGAAATGAGTGTTGGTTCAGAGAAGACAGCAGAATTTCTGGACCGTGTTCACATATGGGCACTTTGTTGAATGTTAGAGCTTTAACCTCTATTTGTGGATGGCAAAATGAACTGTATTTACAGACAAATACTTTTGGAAGTGTTCTTGAGCCCATGCAGTGACTTAAAAGACAGAATCACGCCTGTTTTTAATGCCTTGCTTCCTGAAGGCCAGAAGATATGGAAATCTAGTATTGATTTTTATCCTTCTTTCTTACGCACAGAGATTTCTCCAGATTTTCTTAGTGTTTAGACAATGTTATGTACTACTGATGATGCTTTTCTCAAATTCTTCACAATTTTACATTATTCTGAACTTTTCCACAATTTGTAGCACCAGGTTTTTGCAGACCAGTGAAACCACTGCCTGTAAAAACCATGTTACTGACCTGTTAACCTAGTTATTCCCCCCAACAGCTGTTTCTTTGTAGTGCTACTTACTTTTCCAGCCTTTTTGGCCTTTGTCAAATTCAAAAAGCACTAATACCATTTTACAGAATTTTGTTCATTTTTTTACATTTTCACAGCAATTCTAACATTTTTGGAATTTGGAATTTACTTAAAACTGAAAGGATTACTGTCATTCACTGTGATGGTTATTCTGGCACTGTAAGTTACTGCATTTTTTCATGTATTGTAAACTGTAAAAACTGGACAGAACACAAAACCTTGAGGCCTATCAATTGCCTTAGAACAGCAATGCAAGTCAACTACTTCAGGCATGCATAAATAATGTCATTCATAGCATATGCACCTACATTACCCTGCTTGAAAATAATTTGTGGTTAAATTAAAAACTTGCAAACAGAGAAAACAAAAGCTGCTGGTGTAGCTACAGTAAAATATCTCCAAGCTGCTGTCGCTTTTCTGCTAGCTTTCTACATGCTACGTTAGCGATCCTGCTAGCAGCTAATGATGCATGGTTTGAACTGAAATGTGCCGGCTCTGACATCCAATCCAATCCAGTTTTTCGAGTCAGGACTGAACTGAGCTCACGACTGGACTCCATTATATTGGATTGGTACATTGCTACTTGGTGGCACATGATAAATCTGCAAAGTAGTGATTAATTTTCCTTCCATAACTCAAAAATATCACAAAAACAAAATATCTTCTTAATAAAAAACTTTCCACAGACAAGTCTATTACTTGAGAAATGGTTAGTAGATGGAAACATGGACTACCAGTGCCTTTTCCCTGAATTATTTTACTACCAAAGATGTGTGACAGCCTTTTCACTGTCTGTTCTTGAACTAATAAATCTCACATGATAATAAACGAACAGAGCGGAGAGAGGAGCAAAGGCTTTTTAAAACATTTATTTACAACCTAAGTACATATGACTCATTTTTTAAACCATTAAATAAAAAGGAACAAAGCAGTCAATCACGAAGAGAAAGAAGAAAAGAAGTAGGACGTGTAAACTCAAAGGGGACGCTGGGCCTTTGTAAAAGCATCTTGTTTTTCTACAGAAACTAACACTTAACCCCAGTCGAGGGTGTTGGTGAGATGTCCGTGGGGGACGTTTAAGTTTGTAGGTGGACGAATGTGAAAGTCTGCAAAACTTCAAAATTCCACTAATTTTTCTGAAAAGCAGAAACCTGCCAATTAGAGTGCCTGCCAAAGCTCATTCTTACAAACTTTCCAGCTTTGCAGACATCACATTCAGCCCAATCTGAGTCTGAAGGCACGAATGAATCTTGCTGAAAAACTGTCAAAAAACATTACAGTAACTGTTCGTGAAAAACAGCATGTAAATTCAGCGGACAGTATGGGTTCTGCCCAAATGCCTAAAACCATTATCCAGTACGCTCCCATCACATTCGTGCAATCAAATTATCAGCCGGCGAGGTCTGATAGTGCAGCTCGGACACAGAGACCATGATGTGATGAAGCAGCAAAATGAAGAAAGGATGGAGGAGAAAGGAATATCATGAGACAGGTTAGGAAATGTGATTATGCGACATGCAGTCCTGTCGGAGAGAGTGGAAGAGAATGCAGTGTATACAGTGCAGTGTATGCCACGGGAAAGTATGACTCACTTGTGAATATAAGCTGGCTACTATATGTTTCTGTCTGAGCTCTGTGTGGGCAGGCTGCAGCTTTTAGCAGCATTGTGGCTCAAGGGATGTCAATCTTTGGTCTGTCTACCACTTTGGTCCAGGTAGAGATATCTCACTAACGTATGGATTGACTCAACATTTTGTACAAACGTCCGTGCACTCGGGAGTCTCCGCTCACTTTAGTCATCCTCTTACTCAGCTCAAAGTTGTGGCAACAAAGTGTATTTTAAGCCTACTATAACATCCTGTTTTGATCCCACTCGTGTTGTGTAAAGGTTGACTCACTGCACGGCTGGCTATACACCGAACGCTATAAGCGGCGACACAAAGCACCGGGGACAGCTGGCAAGCTGAAGAACACACATATGCATTTGTAGGATAATGCGTGGCGATTTTGCATTAACAGTGCCAATAGATTCTGTCACTCTGCTTGACCAGTGCTAGATATGGGAGCAAGGGAGGGCGGGGAGGGGGGTAAAGAAGAGATGGGAGGGAGAAGATGGCACTGGAGGACCTGTTTAGTTGTTCATAACATAAAATTGGGCCACTCAGGCTGTAAACATTGATCCGCTGGGGAAATCCAGAAAACAAAAGCAAATGGAAGCAATAAAATTTGCTATGCAGCGGGTGGGGGAGGGCAGACACAGGAGGAGTCTCACTGCGTCAAAGGTAATGCAAAGGAGTTTGGCAAACGGGTAGGGGGGGGGGGACACACACAATAACACAAAGGAGATGAAGTTTCCATTTTTCCACTGCCGCCCCCACCTCCCCTCTATTTTTCCTATGCTGTAGCAAATTTACAAGATCTGGCTGGGCTACATAAGCTTCATCACATCACCTAATCTAAACAGCAAAAAAGGTCAAAACTGTTTGTTGTGTATTTTTTCTTCCTTTGCTCAGCAGTAACCCTGACTTTCATCCCTTTTGTATGTCGTTTGTGTAAGAGCCGGGCATCAAATTTCAAGATTGCTTTTTACATAAAGATGATGTCACTCAGGAGAGGACGCTAACACAAGCCAATACAGGAGGAGGAGGATGAGGAGGAGGGTGGCAGCCAGAGAAAAGTCACTTTGGTGGTAAGTTCCTGAGCTACTTCGTCTTTTAAAATAGAAAATGTGGTGGGGCAGTGAAACAGCGGGAGCGAGAGGGCCTTGCATGCGAGCCGCACACTCCCAGAAGAATTCAATATTCAGATGGAAATGTACAGTAACAAGACGCTTCTCTTTGGAAGACGTCTGAGGTTTTTTCTTTTGCTTATGTAAAAAAAAAAGAAGACAGTAGCAGGGTAGAGTTTCAGGTTGTGAATGGATGTGAGTGGGGACTGGCTGGGACTCTGTGCTGTAAGAAACCACAGGCTATGAGTCTGGATAAGCACAAGCAATCTGCCAGGTCAACTTCCCATTTTCCTCCTTCACTGTTTTGAAATCATCTTAAAGATGCTCTGTAGAGCCAATTTAAGTGTGTGAATGAAAGGAAAAGGAAACTGGGTAAAAAGGAAATTACCAAAAGAGTTTATCCTGACTGAGAACTCTCCTTGATCTTTTGTAGTAAAAGAGCATTTAAACCTCATTAAAAAGTGATTATACACAGTAGTTCTATATATGTTTCAAGGCGTCTGTGTGTGTGTGTGTGTGTGTGTGTGTGCGCGCGCGCACGGGTGTCACTGGGCGGCATGCCAGAGAATTTAGATGCCGAGTCAAAGGTAAAGTAGTGAAAGCAATTCACAAGGTAAAATGTGCAAGCGAGAAATGGAGCCTCGAGGAAGCCTGAAAAGCAAAACACATTAATAATGAATTATTGCAAGAAAACGATCACATTTACTGTCCTTATTCTCTCGATGTGTGGTTTAATGGCTTCTCAACATGAGTTTGTTTCATGAAACAGAAACACGAGGCCAGAGTTTAGAGTTGATGGAGTTTCGTGTGTTTCTCTTAAATCTCATTCCCTCTCACGAGCAACTCCAATCCCCTCTTTGTTTGTCTAACCCGAAACCTTCTCTCCCCCGTGTTCTATAATCCCCTGACTGCAGTCACACTTTGATTAGCTGGAGGCGTTTTCTGCTGAGTCGAGCTGTTCCCCGCTAATAACACTGAAAGCTAGCGGATGTGTATGTCGCTGCGTAGCCTGGTTACCCCAAACACAAACTGACATAAGCAGCATGCATGGCCATTAAAGGAGCTTAACGTTTGGGGGAAATGTTCAGCAAGTTAGACGAGGATATGTGTGCTAAATGTCAATCTATACTCCTTAGTTTAACTTAACAGGAGAAACGGCTAATGCGGTTCCGTCCAAAGTTAGCAAAACCCACCTGCTAGCAAAGGTTACCAATCCAATCAACTTCTTTGAAACAAAGTTCTGCTTGTTATTACTTTTCAGTTTGTTATAATACTCCACATCCTTCATATTTAACTCTAGAATACTGGTATACAGAGTTAATGGTGATTGCAAGGTGACTAGGTCCTGTGGCTGCACAGTAGGCCTAAATCCCCACCTCTCTTCCACCATGCTTGACAGTTGGAATGAGTTCCAGTTTGGTTTGCTTTTCACCAAATGTGCCACTGTGCATTAAACCAAACACCCCTCCACCTGTCCAAAGGAGATTTTTTGCAGAATTCTCAAGATTTGTTTAGGTGCAACTTTGCAAACCTAAGCCATGCTTACGCATTCTTTTTAGAGAGAAGAGGCTTTCTCTTGCCAACCCTTCCAAACAAGTCATACTTTTCCAGCGTTTTTCTAATCGTACAATCATGAACTTTAACATTTAACATGCCAACTGAGGCCCGTAGAGTCTGAGATGTAGCTCTTGGGTTTTTTTGTAGTTTCTCTGAGAATTGCACAGTCTGACCTTGGGGTGAATTTGCTCCTGGGAAGACTGGCAAGTGTGTTGAATATTTTCCACTCTTAAATAATCGTTCTCACTGTAGGATGATGGACAACTTGTGTGGAAATGGCTTTATAACCCTTCCCAGATTGATGACAGCAACAATTGCCTCTTTGAGATCAGTGCTAATGTCCTTCCTCCTCGCCATTTCGTTAACGCACACTTGAATGCTCGAGACCAGCAAAACTGCCAAAACCTTTGCTTTTAGAGAGGTGCTCACACTTGCTGATGATGAATAAATCAAATGCATTTGATTAGCAGCACCTGGCTGCTAATTACCCTCGTAACTCCTTTAGAAGCAATGAAGGTGTAGATAAATTTTTATGCACAGCATGTGCATTTGAGCTTTTACTAATTAAATAATTACACAGTAGTTGTGTAGTTGTTCATCTGAGGTTGAATTTTACTTTATTTGAAGAGCCACATAATTTTTGTCCTTATCTCCTGATCTGTAAAACGACTGATTGACTATACAAGCCGTATTTCTCTTCTGTCATCATGGACATGTGAGATGGATGAGCAAAACGCTCCACGCCCCACCACTATCTGTTGGATACATTGCTGCTCTTATTACCAACAAACAGTGCTATGTTGATCACACTGCTGTGAAGGCACAGACTCTGAACTGTTAGTGGCAGGGCTTTGCCTAGGCTAGATAGCCAAGGAATTTTCATATACCAAATTCCCCCCTCAGGCAACTGCATGTGATGTCCTCCACTCTCTGAATTCTTGTATAAAAGAATTCTCACTCTTGTGTATTTGAGGAAGTGATATGAACAATTTCCCAATGCTGGGATAAGCCAATTTGTTGTTTGTAATAGCGTTACAGCAAAACAGAAATTTCCTTTAATATATATGTAATTGCTTCACTCCATCCACCCAATATTGTCTTTTTCTTTACAATAAACATGAAGACAGCAGTCTTACTTTTCATCCATGCTGGCAGAGTTTTGGGATGTGAACGGGACAATCTCATTGCCGGAGATCTCCTTGTCTTCCACAGCGCCATTTGCTCTGATGAAGGGGTCCAGGTCATTGTTGGCTGAGGCTGGTGGTTTGACGCCGCTCTCCATGTTAAGCAGGTTGAGGTAGGACTCAGCACAGCCCACCTGGGTGGGCGACAGGGGCGAGGTTTCGAGCGGCCATGAGGGCGTGGAGGTGATGAGGTGGTCCAGGGTCTGACTGTAGTGATTCTTCAGATTTAAGGACAGGGACTTTGCTGATGCTGAAACTAAGCCACCTGATGACTGCTGGCCATCTGAGAAAAACAGAAAAAACGGGAGACAAATCAACAAGAGGTATAATTACACGAGTCACCTGTAACCAGCATGCAGACGTTTTAGAATAGTTTGGTGCCTTTGTTAAGATTTCTAACTCTCATTATAGAAAAAGATCTGGTTGTGCACAAATCTCAGGCCAGCCACACCTGAGGTCAGCACGATTTTCTCTCAGCCAACACAACTAGTATAGAGACTGACAGCTCTGCCTCTAGTTAGTTTACCCATTCTTTTAGCTGAAAAAGAACAAAGAATAAAGGCTGTTTTCATCACCTTCTCACTGAGAAGTAAGATATTGCTGAGGGGAAGTGTTTTTAATCCACTGCGCACAGTATGATTTATGCCACTGTGCGTTACACGGGAATGCGTGGGGGGGGGGGAATAACACAGTATGGGGTTGATGCATGGTTCTCGATCTTAATTTTCAAGCCTGTATAAAAGTGCAGCAGTCCTTTCAACGTAAAATCTCATCTGTCGGGCTGGCAGACACAGACTCCTTTTCAGTTTGGTTAAATTTCTCCAGGCTGAATTGCTTGACAGTTTATGCTGAAATTTCATCTTCCGTCACCACAAGCACAGATGACAATGCTGGCAGGCGCGGGAAATCGGTGAGTGAGCGTGGCTTGTGTCGTGACTTTCATCCACAGGCCGAAAAAAAAAAAGGAGTGAGCAATCAAGACCGCAGCACACAGACAACCTGACCTGACAACAAATTACTCAAAAGGCAACATGCTGTTCTCAGCAGTCGCCCCTCTAGTCGCCTACCGTGTCCATTAGCTTGCAGCTCCTGTTGCGGCTGCCCTGGGTGTGTTGCTTTCAGGGCGCGGGCCTCCAGCTCTTTCAGCTGCTGCACGAGCAGGGTCAGGTGTTGCAGCAAATCCCTGTTCTGCAGCAGCAGCTGGTGGACGCGGGCCTGAGCCTCGATACGAGCGGCGGTCTCTGCTGCCATCTGATCTTTCAGCAGCTGTACCTGGAGAGAGAACAAAGGCCGAGGTGTGTTTTGTTTGAGTGGGAACATTTCTGACCTGAGCGTGCAAAATGGAAACATAAACAGTGTTCTTATACATCGCACACGGCATAAGCTCCAGAATTTTACGGAGACAAATTTAGATTTACGTTACTTTCTATATTTATAATAACTAGACTGCAATGGGAAGTGCTGACATTCTGGCTGTTTGGGTCTAAGACTGACTACGTGGTTGGTGCAGAAGTCTTACTGCATTCAAATGTTTTGTTATCATCATTTGTGTGTCTATATTTCAGCCCAGGCAGTGAGATATTAAGCTGCAGTAACTGTCCTTCCATTACTGTGTCAGTTCTGCCCTCTAGTGGGACAACATTAATACTCTGGCCTGAAGCAGAGAAAAGTCTACCTTATTTTTGTGCATTATCCATGTATGAGGAATTTTACATCTGAAATCGCAACAAAAATTGTTGCACTGACTTTTCTAAATAGGCCAAAGGAAGTTTAGTCATTTTTGCCATTAGGCAAATTCACAGCATGAGCCTGGATCAACCTAAAAAGTTACTGGCAATAGCAAAAATCATTTATTTTAATTCTGAGTAATGAAATGTCATCTTCAAAGTGCCACTAATAATCTGAAATCCTGCTGGTAGAACACGATAATAAAAAACAAAAAAGATTTTTTTTAAAATGTTAGTTATTTATGAAGTGTGAATAGAGACATTTACCACTTAATATCTGACGTGCAGCTAAGTCCAGTTACAGTGAATCTCATCTTAAACCTCTGAATCTGTATTTTTATTACATGTACAGCAGAGGATTAAAAAGTATTCTGTACTGTGGGCATAATGGGATTTTTGTGTGTGTGTCTAATGCTGTGTACACCCTGTAAGACTGTGTGTATATGATTCTTACCTGAGCAACAGCCACCTGTGTGTGCTGCTGCTGCTGCTGCAGTTGCTGCTGAAGAAGCTGCAGGTAGTGCTGTGATGCCAGTGGAGTAATAGAAGGAGAGCAAGGGCTGCTGGGAGTAATGCCTTGGGATGTCACAGTGAAGAGAGACCTTCGATCGAAGTCCTAACCCCAGACAAACAACATGGAGAGAAAAAAACACACTTATTGATGAAAACAGGCTGGCTTGGGACGAAGGTATGAGGTTTGAGCCTTCAGAACCCACGGTGCTGCTAGCTGCATGTCCTAGCTGCATAACATGACCTATTTATAGACCTTGGACAGATTAATGCAATTACCATACTAGCGGGATACAGACTTCCCTGTTCTGAGTCCCCAAGACCAAGATAGTCATCCACTGAGCTCCCGAGGGGCCCCTGCTGTAATGCCACTTCTATAAGCTATATGCTCATTACCATATGATCTTCTCGTTTTCTTCCATCCTGCCTCCATCTGTCCTGTAACACATATTTAACGATTTTGCAGATGATCCCTGGTAGCATAAAATTTTCCTGGAGATATAGGGCATTCCTTAAGTAGCTTTTCACTTCCCCTCCTGCCTTGCACAGTAAGAAGGGCAGATAGGTTGTGGGTTTCTGCATCTGGGGTATTGGCAGTCATCAAGAAATGGAGGTTTTGTGTGTGTCTGTATGTGTGGTGATGGTTTCATGACAGAACATACATATAAAACATATAAGATTTATATGTGTATAATTACACCACTTGTTATTACTAAAATGAAATGAAATGAAAAGAAAATGTAAAGGCCACATCTCACCACTAGAGGGCGGGCAGAACACTGTAATGTACTTTCAAGTTAAGACAGATTTTTATGAGAGGCAGCTCACTGGCATTACATTAAAGATGAGGTTTTAGCTCTAAAGTATCAATCTAATCAAAAATCTATTTGATTTAATGTATGTAATTTAATTTGTAAGCCACAGTAAGGTAGAAAGGTAAGTAAAAACAGTTACTCTCACAGGTTCTGACACTGACACATAGCAAGTCTGCTTTACCACATTTTTAATCAACTATGAGCAACAAACTATAGTGATCATAACTTTATGAACACACCATTTTGTTCATTTTACACAAGAGCTTTCCATTTTAGTCTCTAACATCCTTGGTATTTTTGAAGTTGATGGGAATTAATAAAAACAATGTCACATGCTTCAAGCCACCACTGGGATAGGCTATGGCCTGCACCTTAGTAACCAGTAACCAACAAAATGTACAACAAAAAATAAATTTTGTTTACAGCCTGTTTTTTGGCTAATTAAAATTTGAATCATCATAGTTAACACGGGACACACTGTGCTACGCAAGTTAGCTAGCTAGAGCTAGAGTGCATCACCTTTGCTACTCGTTTGTTCAAACAGAGGCAAACAAGCAAACCAAAAAACAAGATGGCGACATAAGGCCCTAGTTTCACAGACTCAGAGGGAAAAACATATCAAATGGTAAGAGGCTGATGGCAGACACTGTGAAACTGATTGCTAAAACTCTATTTGCATAGGCCTACAACCAGTCAGTGACCCATCCCCTGCCTTCCATAGGTCAGAAATGTGTATTTCATAACACAGTAGGCAAACAGTTGCTGGAAGCTGTTGGTACTTGGTAGATGAAATTGGTTTCAAAGAGGTACAAAGTGCTGTACTGAAAAATTCTCTGTGATATCTTTGGTTGGTTGGTAGCTGTTTGCCGCAGTTACCCACAGTTTGGATGTAAGTTTGCATGTCTACAAACACTTGCTAACTGCTCTACGAGCGGATACTGGTAAAAGTGCAACACAAACTAGAAATGGAAAACATTTGCCTTGAAAGTAAAAGCTGGGCCTTTTGAAATCTGTTAGCTGCAGGGTTGAGCCACAACTTTTACTCTGAAGAGGTTTGTGTCAAACAGCGTGGGTTTTACTACCGCCTGCAGACAAGCTTTCTTTCATACGAACTACAGGCAACAAAGTGTTAGCAACCACAAAGAGCTTTTTAATCCAGTGCCCCCTTTATAAGCAATTTCACAGCAATAGCCAGCAACCACTCTCAAACCAGTTGGGGAATACACATTTTTCACCAGTGACCAGAGGTTGTCAGAGGGTCCCTGACTCATCTCTAGGCCTGTGTGACTGACGCATAAGATGACGAACTATAAGTAAAATGGTAGTCTACAAATCAGTAGGTGACATCACAGTGGCCATGTC
The DNA here is from genome assembly GCF_036321145.2 of Pelmatolapia mariae. Lineage (NCBI taxonomy): Eukaryota > Metazoa > Chordata > Actinopteri > Cichliformes > Cichlidae > Pelmatolapia > Pelmatolapia mariae. The sequence goes on along the minus strand of NC_086233.1, from coordinate 18,133,072 downwards.
CATCTTTTATATACAGCCTATTGGGCAAAAAATGTTTCACTCTTCATTTAATTAAGAATTCTAGTTAAGGAAGACTTTTTTTAAGGTAATAACATTTTAAACGTACATTATTAGCTTAAAAAAAGTTATGAAAAAGCTTCCAATTGATGAAAATCAGTGTTAGTAGTTGTCTAACAAAATATACACTCAAAAAAGCAAGCTGATTTAACACTTCAGATGGTGTCAGGGGCATTTCTGTTCATTTCTTTCCCACCCTTGTGGTGAGTGTTATCATCCTGGCATTCAAATACAGCCAGTCCCTTTGTCATCTTTACTTTACATCTTTCCTGATATCCAAATCTCTCATTATTCCTTCCCTCGTCTATTTTTTTTCCTATTCCTCACTCTCTCTTATTCCCTCCTTGCTTATCTTCATGGTGCAGATGTTGGTGAACCCCTCAATGGGATTACGGTGGCGTTTCTCAGAAAATCAAAGGAAACATGCTGGGTTTTTGGGATTAAGTGTCCCCCTTACCCAGCCAGCAAAAATATTCAGGTTCCTTGCTCCTATTGCACTCTCCCTCTTTTAGTAGCATGATAAAGACTGTGCCTGCCACACTTGGTCCTGGTTACAAATCCAAAAGGAAAACATAATAACACACCAAAGCCTTTCCATCTTTTCCTCCTATTGCTCTCAAAACCATAAAGAAAGATCATTGTCAGCTTTTAATTTCACAGGGATTCAAGCTCTGCCACATGTTAAACACAATCTAACCAAAATCTATTTTTTCCCACCTCATGCAAGAGTTATCAGGTTATTTTATGTCTCCAATAGGCTGCCAAATAGCATCTTTTATTAGTCATGAAGAGCTGCAGTCAGTGATGTGGTCAGGTACTGCAGTAGATGAGAAAGCACTATACTGTACTTGCTTAGTTCAATGAGCCATTTGGCAGTGATATGCCTATATTATAGTATCAAAACACCACCAGAGCCAAAGCAATGAATCAGAGTTGATGCCCTGCAGCTGCAAAGGTAGAAGCCGTTTGGTGCAAAAGTGAAAGTCATCATTACAGTGTGAAAGCTCCTGCCTCACCCCTACAGCCAGTGTCAGAAATAAAACGGGAACTTCCTCATGGAAAATGTGGTGGAAATATATACTCCCGTATAAAACACGGGCATTTATAGTACAAGTTTGTGAAAGTGAAACTGCCCTTGTAAGGGAATTTTGCATGTCAAGTTTAATAAAAATATTGGCACAGTTAAAGAGTTAGTACGCTTTCATAGAAGTGCTTGGGAAATAGCCCCTGTACTCTCCGTAAGTAAGACCTGGCTTGTGCTGCTTCTGACAATTTTTGTGATTTTTCGAAACAAACAGACTTTTTGTTATAACTGAGACTGTGCTTATGAATGATGCCAATTAAGGCAGTTTGTTTTTTTTTTAGCTTGTTTCTCATTGTTGCATTAAATTGAAGGGAGAATTTTTAATCAGAGTATAGAATCAAGTCAGTTAATTTGTCGGATATGGATCAGGTGAATTAGGGGGGTGTTGATCAGTTTCAGCTGCTTTGGTGTTAATGAAATTATCAACAGAGGGGGAACAATGGGACACAAAACAGAAATGGTTTTGTATTCAATTCAATTCAATTTTATTTATATAGCGCCAAATCACAACAGCAGTCGCCTCAAGGTGCTTTATATTGTTGACTGTTTTGTAGGTGGAGGCCATTGAAATGGTAGCATGAGTCTAACTCCTCCAGGATGGCACATCAATACGTGCCATTGCCAAAAGGTTTGCTGTCCCCCAGCACAGTCTCAATAGCATGGAGGAGATTCCTGGAGACAGACAATTACTGTAGTAGAGCTGGACAGCGCTATAGAAGGTCCTTAACCCATCAGCAGGACAGGTATCTGCTCCTTTGTGTAAGGAGTAAAAGGATGAGAACTGCCAGAGCTACAAAATGACAACCAGCATGAACGTCTCTGACCAAACAATCAGAAATAGTATTCACGAGGGTGACCTGAGGGCCTGTCATCCTCTAGTGGGCCCTGTGTTCACTGCCTGACACCATGGAGCCCGACTGGCAGTTGTCATGAAATATCAGAATTGGAGCTAAAACTAGTGCCCTGTGCTTTTCATAGATGACAGCAGGTTCACCCAGAGTACATGTGACAAACATGAAAGGGTCTGGATAAGCCATGGAGAACGTTATGTTATCTGCCTGACTGGTTTGGTCGTGGGTCAGTGATGATCTGAGGAGGCATATCCATGGAGGGATGCATACACCGCTACAGACTAAGTAACGGCACCCTGACTGTCATTAGGTATTGGGATAAAATCCTTGGATCCATCATCAGACCCTGTGTTGGTGCAATGAGTTCTGGGCTCCACCTGACAATGCTGGGCTTCATGTGGCAAAAATATGTACGTTTCTGGAGGATGAAGGAACCGATACCATCGACTGGCTCCCATGCTCACCTTACCTTACCTTAAAATAAAATAAATAAAACAACAAAAACTGCCTCTCTACAGTAATCAAATGAATGTATGCATCCACTTATTACAGTAGACTGTATGTGAACGAGGCTGTTTGGCTGGAATTTATTTCATTCTCTTAATGCTGGAAATGGGAAATAAACCCTTCCAGCTCTAACGTGTTGTCCAAATGTAATCGTGTGAGTTTGAAAAATAAATAAGATGGTGACATACAAAATGGCTTCAATGTTAGCATAACTTCTGTGTGGAATACAGAGTAAGACTGATGGCTTTTCAGAAAGGGAAATATATCATAAAATACAAATAAAAACCTGTGTATTAGGTGAAATATCCTGTGCTTCATGAATAATAAAACAACATGTTTCTGTATGTACATGTACCTGATATGTCAAACCTGTTCCAGCTTTGTCTTACAGTATCTTACCATGATGGTCTGTCCAGGCTTGACGACGTTGAGTTCAGCCAAGCTATGGAGAATTTCGCTCACTGCCTTCTCACACAGAGAGCTGCCAGCTGCAGGATCTTCTCCTCCTCGTCGTCCCTCGTGTTGGCTGTCCTGCTCATCTTCCCCTCGCTCTGCCCCCGTCAGTGTGCGACCTGTGGAGGAATACACAAAAATGGATCATCTCCACATCTTGTACATGTTATATGTTCTCTCACATGTCCAACTTAAAGAGTAATTTACTGAACAAGCGCCTATCAAACAAACACGGCCCTAATTTATATAACTCTATAATAATGCTATTTCAAGCACACACATACCCGCCCATCATGAATAGCTCTCTGATGTCAGATAACCTTTCAGTCACTTTGAAAATTACCCTCATTACATGCAACACTGGCAATCACCCAGTTTTTTTTTCTCCAGTAACCTGAAAGCTGTAATCATGGGAATCCTTCCCCCTGCTTCCCCCATCCTACCTACACAAACTGTACTCAGCACGAGGCCTTGGAAAACACTCAAACACTACATATTATCTTAATGTTGTTCCTTAGATTCATTTACATCCCGGTGTAACCAGTCACGTGCCTGTTACCATTCAATCACTGTTCTAAATGAATCGGCTGGTGAGGTTTGATAGTTCAATTTATGCCATGAAAAAGCATGTAATCAGACTGAAGAAAGGCAAAGTCAAACTTAAGTGACCAGTGTGGCTCATAAATACTCACTTTTCCATTGCTCACCAAATTTAACGTGGAATGGTTTCTTTTCTTATTTTTAAGCTTGCTTTTAAAAAAAAATCTATGTTCTTTAAAGTCCTAAGTCCTTAAAAACATACACTGTAGTCCACAATATACACAAACAGACATGTGTCCAGAAAATCCTAAGCACTAATACTAATTATGCTGGCAATCTCCTGACTTTTCCTTTAGTATCGTTTTTCATGTCACCCAGCTTTGGTTTATGACCAGAAACTTGCCAAACTGATGACTTTCCTAACCTTCCTCTACTTTTATGTATATATCAACATCTCCATCTCAATCAAGTGTAACCTTAAGTAAAACCATAATAATATTTTCAGTTTTCTCTTGATAGTTTTATGGAAATTTTAAAAAATAACAACAATGCACCAACTGTATATTATAGCAGTTAGATCAGGTGCGATAGGGCAAGTGCGGGGTACACCCTGGACAGGTTGCCAATCTGGTGCAGGGCTAACACAGAGAGAGAGACAACTATTAGTACTCACCTGTAGCCCTATGGGCAATTTAGAATCATCAATTAACCCAGAGCTTCCCAAAGTGTGGGGCCCGCCCCCTAGAGGGGGCGCAGAGCCATTGCAGGGGGGGGCGTGGTATGAAAAGGGAAAAAAAACCCCAACGCTTGGACACTGCTAGCACGGGCCGCCCACACAAACGCAAAGCAGGAGATGAAGCATCGCTGAATATGTTTCCAAACCAACTTCATTCTAAGCCAAAGACTAGAAAATATGGTGAAGCATATCTTCCCTTTGGTTTCCCCTGCAGAATTGCTTTTCCCTTCGTCGGGAGCACGCGCTGGGCTGTTCAAATCACGGACAAACAGTATCCCACATTCTTGATTTTTAGTTCACAAACACTTGTTGTAATGACTAACTACTCCTGACATTTTGGAGATATTAGCTCTTTATACAGTAAAGTTACAGCGGGATACAAATAATATCAGGCTGATCCTGCCACGATTTGTTCCCCCGGTTCAAATCAGGGACAAACAGTATCCCACAGTTTTTTATGTTGTTAAACCCATTTTGCACAGAGAGGCATTTTTTGAAAAATGTATTGATAGCAATGTTGAATATTATTACACAGGAAAAAAACAACTACAGGTAAAATAATTACACCGTGACGCCTCTGCCTTTCTAAATAGAGGGACAGTAACTGCGTGTATATGTAAGCGTGTAAAAACTGCAGATAGTCAGATTAACAGTATTTTGTCTCTATCTGCCATTCTGCAATTCATCTCATGTAAACAATAACGTGGCGCACAGCGTGACGTGAAAAAAGGCACACACCTTTGACGTTGCGTGATGAACTCTGTATTCCTCGTCCACACGTAAACGCAAAAAAAGAGTTTTAAAAAATCTCCGTTTTCGGTGATTCGAAACGCCGTTTACGTGTGGACGAAACAGCTGCGTTTTCAAAAATACCCGTGTAGGTGCGGACGTAGCGTAAAAGAGTTAGTAGTTTATTTTATTACTACCTATAATTTATTGCAGATTACTTGTATTTGCTTAATTGTTTACTAAATGTTTGAGGTGTGAAATAAACCGCAATGGAGCAAAATATGAGTGTGTGTGGTTGGAGGATGTGTGCGTGCGCGTGCGTGCGCGCGCGGGGGGGGGGACATTTTTCTTGTAAAACAAAGGGGGGCCTAGCAAAAGAAGTTTGGGAACCACTGAATCAACCTAACCCCACTAACTGCATGTCTTGGGAGGAAGCCGGAGTGCTCTGAGATAACCCACGCAAACACGGAGTGTCTATGGCCATTTGAGCCCAGGAACATCTTGCTGTGAGGTAACAGTGCTGCTCCATTTTAATGTCATATTTATTATAATAAATAAATAAATAAACGTGTAGATAGTAAGCTGAATTAGAACTGATAGAATTGTGGATCACAAAAATAGTAAATCTCATTATGTTGTCCTCACCGTGGTTGCTGGGCTCCTCTGTTGACTTGTCACTTTCTCCGTCAGCCTGCCCGTCAGCGTCCTGCTCAGCGTGCTGCAGGCTGAGCTTGTGGCACACCTCAAACGCCTGACCTACTGTTCGCACGATACGCATGGCCTGTGTCTGCCACAGAAAAGAGGAACATTGTGATAGAAATCAATGCTTAGAGCAGAAGTACAGCACAATAAGTCAGCTACAGTGATCAGCCTAATACGAGTTTTAAATGTGAACTATTAGTAATTTTGACACTTTATGAATTGGACAAAAACAAAATCCCCTTGTGGCCCAATTTTCATGACTGATGTAAAAACAAGGGCAGCAGTAACTTGCAAAAAACTGCAGACATATAAAAAGAACCTAAAATAGGGAACGGTAAAGAGATCCTCGTCTCAAATATGCAGCTGTAATCTTTGTCCTTGAGTGCATCTGTTCTGTATTCACAGCATGCTGTGGATCTGGTAAGCCACCGAATATTAAATAAGCCACCACAAATTGAATCTTAAATCAAATTTAAAACCAAATATCGAATAACAGAGCTGATATCATCAGAATGAAATATTCTTGAATGAAACAGCAAAGTGAAAATCACAGAATACTAAACTACCAGACCTGATGTCTTCTGCACAGTGTTTTCTTTCGTCTGCCTCTAAAGACGGCTATGCCCCTATAACCAAGCTCTGCTGGCCCTAACTTCAAATGGCTGTAACTATCATAGTGGACATAGCGGAGATCCATAATAAGCTTTTCATGAGTCTGGTTAGAAGGCGTGTGAGCCATTCAAACTGTACCTTCTTCTTTGACTTGAAGACGTTGCATCTGAAGGAATTACTGGAGCCATCTCTTGCAATGTAGCTGAAGATCTTTAAGTCCTGGGAGTCATGTGATACGTAGAAAATCCTGAAAACACGACAGCTGATTTAAAAAAACTCTCTCTTGCCTTTTAATATTAGGCATTTGTATCTAATAGCAAATAAATTAGTAGAGCCCCACTGATTTAGCAGCGCCAGGATATTTGCCTTTTGCTTATCTGCAAATGATTCAGTATTGGCGTTTATAATGGCTGAAAAAGAGACAGGAGAAACACCGTTCAACTACTTTGTCTGTGTTGATGTTGCATAGTTTGTCCACCGGAGGGCACTTTGCAACTTCCCCACTGGCAGTGCCACAAACAATCAGCAGAGCCAGGCAGAGCATAAATAAGTTAATAAATTACTTAATAAATAACTACACATAACAACTGAAAGGGACTTTTTTTTTCTAAAAGAAAAAAATATTAGCGGCTTTAACGTGATCGCAGAACATTGGCTTTGTTATCGGTCTTAAAAATCCTATATCATGAGGGTGTGGAGCCATTAATCAAGCACAAATAATTCACCTTCTTCAGAATCAAGTAAAAGAGCAATACTGTGCTCAAAGTGCTTTTTCAAAGACACCTGCTACTGTACCACACTGTGGCTTATACTATACAGACATTATGTCATGGTTGATACTACACTACTGCCAGTGCAGTAAACTGGCACAGGTCAATGTTTCATCTGTTTCTAGCTCCTCTACTGTCAAATGTCTCCACTGGGAAGCAGGCAAACAAATTATAACGACCTACTGCTCAACAAGCACACTTACACACACAGCAAGGATAATTACATTGAACATCACTAAGACCCTTGGTGAGGTGTGGTTCTGCCAAATGAGATCCTCCCACAGATTTATCCATAATTTACATCAACTAGCACACAAATCTCTGACTGCACACAAACCTTACTCCTACTAGCATCTGACATGCAGTACAATTTTGACACGTTAGAGTTAAATCGCTTGGGAGCAGGTGACATCTTCACCTTGTCAACTGGTGACTGCTTGACTAAAAAAAAAATTAAACAATGACAGAAACATGCTTCACTAACTACAGTGCGTGCATAAGCTGTCCCCTATGTATTATGAATGTAGCCTCGTTTTCCATATATAGCCACCCATTATGTATAGTAACGTACGCGTGAGGACATGTAAGGCATGCAAAAGCTATATACACTGGGCCCGCAGTAAAGGACAAAATATCCACTTAGAGGGGTACACTGTATAACCTGTAGTCAAAGCAATTACTTTGGGTAAAGCATACATCAAGATGCAGAGAGCAAAGAACAGACTGTGCTGAATATCAGACAGCTTTGTCCTCTGAGTCTATAAACGAAAAAGGGAAGATGAGATTTTATTGCTTGTTTATATATGAAGATATGAACTTGTTTTGAGAGGTGCACTGACCTGTATATTGGATCATGCATGATCAGCATTTTGCTCTCATCCCATGTCCATTCCTTTCTCTGTGAATGAAAAAAAGGAGCTTATATCTCAGTTCTAATATTCTCGTGGTGGTGGTTCATTTCTGAATCCAGGAGAAAACGGTCATTTTGGATTCTGGTAGCTTGCCTTCTGTTTCTTCCTTAGCATCACCTTGACCCCGTCCACAGACACCACGATGCTGACCTTTTTCTTCTTGATGTTCTTGGCCTTGAATTCGTACTGGGAAAGTAAATGAAAAAAAGCAGATCGGAATATTAATCATGCATACATAAAGAGTATCTTATCTTTTCTGCAGGGTAGAAATGTGACTGCTGCAGTAGTGGAGCTTTAACTAAGTAAGAATTAGACTGCACAATAGTGAATGATCATAGAAAATAAGTCTTTTATAGCAATTTCCTAATTCCATCTGTTTGCTTGCAGATGATTATCTGAAGACACATGCAGGATGAAATCAGATACCTTTGCAAAAATGCTCAGAAACTACATTCACCAGTCACTTTTTACGTACACCTGTTCAGCTGCTCATTAACGCATCTATCTAATCAGTCAATCACGTGCTCAAACCCAACACTGAACGTGATTAGAGGGATTTTGGTTGCTGTAATTCACTTAAAATTCACTCTGACATTGTGTTTCATACTTGTTATACAGTCGCATCGCAGACATATACCAACAACTCCAGTTCATCACTGCAGTGAGAGATGTCTTGCTTTGGCAGGGTGGCAGCATTAAGAGAACAATCTATCAGCATTAAAACAAAATCGGCAGTGCACTTTAATCTATCAGCATTTTTAATGGCTTGGCAGTTTGCAATAAGAATTCTGATCAAGTCTGATAAACATTTGCAGCCAAGAAAAAAAAACTTCGCCAAAGCTCTCACAGACAGACAAAACAGCACCTCAGCTGCAATGCAAGTCGAGTACATCGAGTATCCTGTTATAAAGACTGTGGCCTTGCAGAGCTGAACCACATCTCTTCTTGGAACAAAAAAATCCTACTAAATTAAACAACATTTAAGTACAAGGCCTTGGGTATGGGTTTGTCTCCATTCTGTTAGCTGAGAAGTACACAACAGCTGTGTCTGCACCGAGTGACTAACACATTTCCACCTCATCAGCTGGCCAGGCACTCTGCCGAGGAAGTTAGCAAGTCTGGCCTGTCGACTCAGATCAGTTATAAATAAGAAGCAACTCTTGTGAGCTACCAGCTATAATGGCTTACACTGAGGCCGCAGGCCACATCCATCTATCATGTCACAAAATGCCTATATTTTGTGGACTATATTTGGTAACATATGCCTGCAATATGAGATGAAATTCAGCTGCAGTGGGAAAATTGCCCGTTTTGGTTGAGACCTAACTATCTAGAACATGATTGTGATTAGCATAGAAAACTCAACTCAGCTCAACTTAAACAACTTCAACAGCTCCCCTTCCTCCATCTTAATATAAAGAAAGCCTTCGAGCATCATTGAAGTTGCTTATCTAGTTGTACCAAAACCAAAGTACAAAAAATAAACACTTTTTTTCCCAGTTATACAGTTTAGACGTGCACGCCAGTAAGTACATTTTATGTTATCTTCAAACCTATGAATCTTCTAATCTTGTACAAAGCAACAATTTTCTATATATATATATTTTTTTACATTTTTCACACAATTCCAAATAATTCAACTAAATATGTGTTAAACCTGCAATGCGCTGTGGTCACTTTTGTGGTACCAATTGTTTGCTACTACCTCAATACCCAATTCAATAAGGCTAAAAAAATAATCCCATGTACCAAAACTTTATTAAAATGTAATTGACAATATTAAAAGATCATTTTAAAGTGCTGACATGATTTGTTATAGACTGTGTATGTAAAATATTAGCATTCTAGTTTGTTAGCGGGACACAGATTCAAAATGTTAGCTTGATTGGTGAGTAGCCTACTAAAGATACTACAAGGTATAACATTAGTTCCATTACATTAGTTTAAGAACTTCATTTAACATTAGTCACTGTAAACATTTTAGCCTGTGGTAAAAAGTTAATTTCACAACAGCAATGCCAGCATTCTCAAAACAAAATATAATGCTCATACGAGGAAAACAGTGCAAAGTACCTCATTACCTGACTTTCTTATCAATGAGTCAGGACAATGCTATTGCAACATTTTTTTTTAATTACAACAATGGAAATAAACATTTAATTGCGGCAAATTGGAAAGCTGCACATGATGTCTCACTGAAATGAAAAACGCACTGAAAAACCAGAATGCACAGAACAGATTAAGTGGCTTTAAAATGTGGACTCTCTTTTCTTTCTTCTGTATATCTGTAAAACTGATGAAAGGTTTAGATTTGGAAAACTCTGTCCTAATGTTTTCACAAATGTCATTAGATTTAATATAATTATAACATAGTGGCAAACACTCAGGTATCCAAATGCAGTCAGATTCATATATTTTCTTCTAAATCTCAGCAAAAATTTGTCTGACAAAAGTAAATTTTCTATATTATATCGCAAATGTGATTAGACTTCAGTTCGTTAAATGAGTAAAAAGAATGGAAGAGAAGAGAATATAAGATGTTGGCATGCAAAATAAACGTGACTAAAAGTATAGAGACAAAGAAGGGTAAGAAGCCTATAAAATGGAAGAGAGAACATAGGAGGAGAGATGAGCAGATACAAAGAGACAGCCGGAAAGGAGGTTAAGAGACAACCGTTGTTACGTAAGGACCCCCCGGAAATTGTGACCTTTTAATTCAGCTACACAATGGCAGTAAATAGCAATTAGCTGAGCATTATGAATTCAAGACCTACCAGATATGATTCTGAGTCACATCTGTGTTGTATTTTAACCTTATATATATTCACACTCTGAATGTCTCCAAAGACTGAGAGTAAATAACTGTTGTGACTCGATGAAGTCATTTTTGTCACCCGTTTCCATGTTTATGTACTGTCTTTCGTGATAATTTTCTGCTTGTGTCTATTTGCCCTGCTCTCTCAGCCCTGGATCCATGGTGATTAAAGTTTCAGTCTCTAATTATACAGAAAGGAGTCCTGAGAGAGCTGATTAAACAGAGAATAGGTCTTTAAAGTGGAAGAGGACAGAGAAATGCACTGCAGAGACAGAAAGAAATTCTAGCCAGGATTCAAAAAAAGAGTACTGTCACAGCCATAGCAGTGCTTTCAGCTAAATACTAGAATAGAATAGAATAGAAATATTCTTTATTGTCCCTCATTGGGAAAATTCACTTTCACGTTCCAGCAACAAAATGACAGGCAGATGGAGCATGCAAGAAATAAGAGACTCTACAGGGCAAATTTACAACATGAGAAAAAAAAAAACTAGCATGCATGCTTGGTGTTTACTGTTATATTTTGGCATCACAAGGCTAGTGTTTGGTCATAAACCAGAACTTAAATCGTTTCTTTATTTTTTGAGAACCACGCTGTGTAAAAAATCACTATCAGCAAGATAGTATACATACAGACTACACAATACAACTACTATGACAATGATTAAATCGATTTAGCTTACAAGCTAAAAGTAAGTCCTGAAAGTAACAGAATTAACTTCTGTCAGATTTCGGGGGTTCCAAGACCAAACAGATTATCTGCAACAGATTTCTAATATAAGACTGAGGAATACAAAAAACAGAGAGCAAAAAAAAAAAAAAAAAGAGGACTGTCACAGTCATAGTGGTGCTTTGAGCTAAATACTAGCATGCAGCATACTAGCATCACAGTTATACTTTAGGATCATGAGGCTAGTGTCTGGTCATAAACCAGAAATTAAAACCTAAACAACACAACTGCTATGATAATGACTAAAATACTTTAGCTTGCAAGCTATTAGTTATTATTAATCTCTGACACTCTTCTAAGTATTTTTTGTCCTGCCTTTCTCCCCTTACCCCCAACCGGTCATGATAGCAGCCTATATAAATACTATATAAATAAAATTGAATTGAACTGAAATTTGAATTACCTAAGTACTAACACTAACAAAAACTAACTTTGGGGTTTTGGGAGTTCCAAAGCCTAACAAAAATCTGCAACACCAATCTAATGTAAGACAGAGGAATACAAAATAGAACAAAAATATCCTCCATACATTGATCTACACTGTGAGGTCTAATAAATACTAAAACAGGAGACACGAAACTACCTTTATACTGTACTTGCACAAGGATGTGAGAACACTCACACAGCTCATTTATAATTCACAGTTTATGCCAGCATTATGGTGAAGCAAAGTGGGATTTTGCAACTTCATCCAAAGTATGAAATTTTTATATTTCCTTTGCTTAAGTGCAAAGTGTTTTGAAATATTAAGGCTTTTTAATGCACTTGCATTGTTATGGTTTTCCCGGTATTGACATCTGAACAAACAATTAAAAGCTCATGACACAAGATGCACTAAGCCGTAGCATATGTCAGCTCTGAAAACCCTCAGCATATTCCAGAGAAGAGCTTAGTTCACTTTAGCGCGCTGCTACGGATGCTGAAACTTTCTGAATTAGGTTAGAGAAATTTAGGTAACCAGATTTACAGGCTCACGTGAGAGGAATAAGATCTGAAATGTAATGAAAGGTGCATGACTAATGAGGACTGAACAGACATGCAAAGGCACATGAGCTAAAAATCTCCCTTCAAAGACTTAGGTTTTAACCATAAAACTTTAGTTGCAATGCTGACAGTGAGTGTTGCAGTACTACAGCAATGTAAAAGCTCAAGGCAAACATACTGAGAGCATTTACTTCAGACCTTTCTCAGCCTGGATGTGAGCATTTAAGCCTTCAGACTCATCAGTCTTCCCAGACAGCGTAACAAATTCCAGTCAGCGTTTCCTCTCTGCAATCTATTATGAAAGTGTCAGACAGAATAGTGATGGAAGTTGCTATGTGCACAAAACGAGGAAGGGAAAACTCACTCTCAGTAGAACATTTCAGATCACTGTTATATTTTGTTTTGAGCTAGCTATTTTACAACAGAGAAACACAGAGGAAGATTAAACCAAAGGAGAGAGATCAATCACTTTTTATTAGGAAAGTATAAGAAGTCAAGACAAAAAAAAAAGGTTACAGAGCATTTTCAATTTGTGAGTAATTAAATATTTAATAGCTTCAAGGCAATGAGAGCCGCAGCCAGAACAGATACTTAAGATTCTTTAAGATTCTGACAAACTGCAATGCCCTCAGAATGATACTAAAACTTTGGAAAATAGCTTTAATCTGTAAGACTATCTATTCATGTGGTTTTAAGGCCTGCAATGTTAGTACACGACTTTGTCCCAGACTGAAATATCTTAGTAGCTAGTGGATGGATTACAGCAGTTTTGACATTCATGTCCAGAAGACAAATCCTGTTACCTTTTCCTAATTTTCCCTCGAGCGTCACTGTGATGCTACGTTTTATCACTGAAATGTCTGCTAGACTTTGACTAGCTATTCTTTAACTGTCCAGGCCAGTCAGCTGCACCTTTAGTTCAGTGTTAATGAGCAAATGTTACCATGCTACATGCTAAAAATCTCCATTAAACCATTAGATTACCTTAAATACAGATATCAGAAACATTATAATATTATAGACCCTGCTACCTAAATTAACCCTGTATGGTGATCATGGGAGAATTCAGATAGTGTTTGTATACAAGTAACGCCCATTTTCACCCTGAATGTGGTCAGTAATCGTTCTATTCTTAGTATTCTTACTGTACATATATAAAGATGTGACTGATATCCCTTTTTTCTTGAGAGGCTGCAGAGCAAAGAACCGAGCTCCCAGTCATTATGTGGAAGTAATTACACTGCAGATACTGTAAATAAACCTCCGGGTCCCAAATGGTACCTGCCAGCAACCTCTAAATGAAAGGCCACCGAGTCCTACAGTTAACATTACTCGATTCATGTTTCAAATTCTGGCTTCTGAGAAAATTAAAAGGAGAGGTTGGAAAAGGACATTTTTCCCCCCTCCTGCTTGATGTTAATGGACATTTTAAGAATGAATAAATGAGGAGAGTTTTAGGTTGGGCAAACAAAAATCATGGAATGAGAAGGGCGCACCCCCGACTCCCACTCACAACCCCTCCCCGCTTTCAGCAATCCTGAAAAGCAGTGGAATGCGAGGTGCATTGTGGGTCACTCATGCTCCCCGTTGTACCATTGAATCCATACAGGAATCCACAATAGGCCCTATAGATCGCAACCTAGCAACGGCTTCATTATAATTCCCCAGATTTGGGGAGTTCCAAGGAATTTCACTGCTTTTTTTCCTGGATTCAGGGTACAAAGAGATGACTGTTGGGAGCAGAACTGAGGCAGGAAGACAGACTAGCTACCCCAACAGCTGAACATTTAACATGAAAATAAAGATTTTTTTGGAAGAGGGGTGGGAAATCAAATTACTGGAGGAAAAACGAAATTCAATTAAAAATGAAGAAAATGTACTTTGCTGCATTAGTTTAACAGAAAGTGGAGCTTAAATCGCTGCTGCCGGTCACTCCTGAGGCCAGACAGGGAGGACAGAGTGACTCTCACGATAGCAGAGATGCCCAAAACTCCTGGCACGTCTCATCGTTAGTCAGCAGGAATGTGTGTGTCGGTGCAATTACCCCGGAAAACGACCTTGGCCTAGATCAGAAATGGAGGGGAGTTTTATTTTTCTTTACCCTGGCGACGTTACATATATATATATATATATATATATATATATATATATATATATATATATATATATATATATATATATATATATATATATATATATATATATATATATATATATATATATATACATACACATATGTGTGTGTGTGTGTGTGTTTGGAAAAATTGAGGGGACAAAATGAAGAGAAATAACGCGTGTGCTGACTGCTCTCTACTGTGTAATGATATTACTCCTGTTTGCAGCCCCCAGTGAGCAGCAGCAGTCTTTTCTCAAGAGAGAGCGGGTGTTAACAGAAAACAGAATACTTAACGGCCTGCTAAATAGGGGCTCCTCCATGACAGCGGGCTCACACGCAAGATGGGAGGCTGTTAAATAACTGCAGCTTTTTTTCTTCAGTAGAACGAAGGGCTTTGTTTACGCTGCTTCACCGTCATTTACTCTTCTTTAACCTGACCTCAGCATGTTTATTTTGGGACTTTAGTGACAATCTTCTACCAGGAATACAGGCTTCACCAGCTGGTCCCGACTTTCCACCTGCTCCATCTGGGACCTCCAGCTGTTACTTTTCTAGATAAATGGCTTTCATTACTTACACTGCAAGTCTGTTTACAGTGACTGACAGACAGAATTGACCATCACAGCTCGTGCTCGTGCATCTGTGCAGGGGGGAGAGGAAAAGAATGAAAGTCTGGGAAGCGAATACAACGGAGCGCATGGATTGATTGCCATCGTGTCGTTCCGTTTAAAACAAAAGCGGCAAGGTCAAGATGAAAACCTTCCGCGGATGGTAAGCAGCGAGCGTGACGTGAGATGTGAGTACCTTTGGAGAGGATTCAACTACACTTGAGGCAGACTTGTCAGAAGAAGCAGCTAAGCCCCAGTGCGGGCCAAGGCAGGCACTCCTCGAGCGTTGGCGCCCTTGGAGTGAGAATAGGCGCACGCTTGAGTGAGTCACTGACAGGCACGGTGAAAGGACAGCCAGTCCCAGGGCGCTGACGGCAGCTACTCGGGGTTAGTCACATGGGAAGGGAGGAAATACAAAGGAACAACCTGAGCATGCCAAGCACTTGCACTCAATGAGAAACAGGCTGAAGGTGAACGAGGGGCTGAGGCTGTTATTCATGTTATTTCACAACTTAGCAAAACCCTTATCTTAAAAGAGTGAGTTACACACTTCTTTGTGTTTCAGGTGCGCTTTAACACGTTGTGTAAAACAGAGGAATTAATCAGGCATGTCTTGACATCTGGAAAAATGGAAGCAAGGGCGAACTGTACACACACGCATCTCAGTACCTAGTGCTGCATTAAGAGACAGTGACAGTGTCTGAAACTTGTGCAGTTTTGTTAAAATTATGGGAATAATCTACATTAAATGTGATACTATGAACACTTGCTGGTGTTTTGAAGGTCATAATCAGACTTATTCCAAAGAGTGTGGGTAAAAATGATTAATTCTTTATAGTTAAACACAGTTCTCAAGGAAAGGACATCTGGCCCTAATGATGAATCTGAACAGCTGAATCTGTTGGATAATTTTACCTGCTCGGTATGGTTGACAACAGTGATGCAAATAATAGCCCTCTGTATCATTTATAAAGCGCACGGCTGTCTGGATACCACTCAGGATCGATTTAGCCAGGGGTTTATATTACAATAAAGACGCCATCTAGGCCGGGGTGTTTCTGTTTAAAAAAGCACCAATGAAAACTGAAACCAAACTGTGTGTCTGAAATGACAGGTGGAGCCACTGGGGCAACGGGGCATCGTACAGAAAGGGGGTAAACGAAGGCATCTGGCTGATACAGAGATGCTGAGTGTGACTCTGTCCAAAGCAGTAGTCTGGCAAAGCAGCAGTCAGAGTAATAGGATTACTGGGATGAACGCTGTCAGATCACAAGCCATAAAATCCCCTTAGCACCCAGTGCAGGGGGGCAACCATCAGCGATCTACATCCATACTGTAACAGAGCTTGTACAGTACTATAGGCTGACTAATAAACACTTGTGTATGTAATATCTGACATCTGCTTTGTAAAAAAAAAAAATAAGCTGAGACCCAGAAGAAAAAATGTTTTGATATTTTTAGATTTTTTTTGAATAAGGCTCTCATTTCCCCTTCTAGAAATCTGTGTGTTTACACACTACTTTGTATTTAATAATTAGTCATTATTAGTCTCTGGCTCTCTTCCACAGTGTGTAGTTTTTCCTGTCTCCCCCCAACCATTCATGGCTGCTGGCTGCCCATCCCTGAGTCGTTCTTCCTGTTAAAACGGAGTTTTTCCTTTCCACAGTTGAAAGTGCTTGCTCATATGGCGTGTTCTCTCTGTTATTGTCTGTACCTCACAATATAAAGCATCTTAAGAATAACTGATAACTGATTGTCAAAATACCTGGTAAAACAGTTTTTTGTTAATCTGTTAAACATTTCATTTCCAACCCTTCAACAGACTGGCGACCTGTTCAGGGTGGAGCCCACCTCTCGACCTATGGTTGCTGGGATAGACTCCAGCCCCCCTGTGAACCTTAATTGGATAAACAGAAGAGAATGGATGGATGAATGGATACTAATCATTTCAGTAGTTGTTCTCTGTGTGCTGTCTCTTTGTTGGGCTAAAAACAAATCATCTTGGGTGTTGGGGAAACACTAAAGAATTTAATCTACAAATAAAATAAACAACTTTTGTACTATGTAAGCTTCACTTAAGTTATAATTACTAGTAACTTGTCTGTATAATACCCATGCTGTAATTGATCTGCATCTAATATGTGAAAAGAGGAAAGGCTCTATGAAGTTGGAGCTTGATTGTAGGAAACCAAGGAGAATGGACACATTTATTAAGTAGGTGATGAACCATTTACTAGAACAATGCAAGGTTTGAGGTCAGTGCTTAATCACATGCTAACCCTGTTTTAGGGAGGCAAACATGGGGTGTGAATCAGGGTTGCCCACCATCTGTGCCTTATATGCAAACATCCCCCAAAAAGTCCCCTTGAGGAGGCTTTAAGAGAGTGTGAGAGCTTTCATGAAGCTCAGACGTGAGTAGCTTAAATCTATGACTGAGACAGCTTCTCATGCAGCCCACTACACCAGCAACAACTTGTCTGACAACAGAAGGCAGTGCAAAGTGTGCCACCACATGGCATTGATTGATGACAGCCAGCTGCTTTCTACTTAGTGCTGTCTGCAAATTTCATTCCAACCCGACTGCATCCTTCCACAAGACAGGGTTAACACTATATATATTAATATTTAAGTGAACTGTTTAAATCATTGTACGATTCACACAATACTTGGAATGTAACTACAAACTCAAATGGCAGGGGTCAAGTGGAGTCACAGAGAAAGAGGAGACTGAATCTGGCCTGCATTCGTTTATTTACATTAATCAGGTATCTTATTTGGTGTTTTCATTTCGCGGCCCTGAGTCTTTGAGGTCCTTCATTAGTAATACACTGCAGAAGATTGGACGCAATCAAAGAGATCAAATACACTGAATGCCTTTTGTGCAGAATCAAAGGACTTAGTGGAGATGAGCAGTGTGCAGTCTGATAACCAGGACTATTCCTGTACTGTCCTTTTCACTTATTACCCAGAAGGTCTACAGCTTTTTTGCAGAAAAGTGTGTGTGTACCCAGAACCCCGCTGCTCACACACATACACACTTGTTTGTCGTGTAAAAGAATACATTACCAATTTGGGGGATTTAAACGGTGGGGTTTAAACATGAAAAAGTCAGCAGTCATTAAAACCTCACAATCTGTGATGTATGGTGGTGTTTAGAGCCCAGCTGTATTTATATATTAGCAAAAGTTTTTCTTCTTAGACACACAAAAACCTGAAAAAATTATATATTACAAAGATAATGTGACAGTGCAGTTAAAAAATAATCTTGGGTGTTTAGCTGCAAAGCTAAATGCAGCAGCCTTGGCTCGACTCCAACCCTTTGCTCTGTCTTCCCTAACTCTCTCTCCATGGTTTCCTGTCTCCTCTCCACTGCGCCATCTAGGTTAAATAAAACAAAAAACACCCAAAAAACATTTTTTAAGAAGAATTAGAAGATTTAGAGAATAAGAAGATTTAGATTAGTCATTTATTCTTCCAGCTTATTTTGAATTAGTTGCTTGTCCTGGTTTTGTGTTCTTGAGCGCCCTCTGGTGGACAAACTATGCAACTGTCAAAGAATAGCTGAAGGGTGTTTCTCCCATGTCTTCACTTCTCTCTCTTTTTTTTTAATCAGCATTATAATATATATATTGGCATATAACCAATATATCAGTCAGGCTCTAGTGGGCTCACTGGAGAAGGAGCAACAAGTAACTAGCTTGCTTAGCATAAGCTCTGAAATAACTTGTTCAGAGACACTGGTGCTCCGTTCTACATTACTTAACCATACATTACCAGCTTTAGAAGAACAACATTACTTTTACACTGATGAACTCAGCTGATTGCAAATAGCCCATATATCCAATTGCCAAGCTCTAATCTGGAGTAATATGACTTCAGTTTAGCTCCTTAAAGAAGCAAGTCCCCTATGTAAACAAAAGAGAAGAGAGAGCCAACATATTAACAGAAGTATTCATAAATACCACATCTAGACATTTGCCAGTGAAATCCCCCAAAACAGAACAGACCCTCTACCGTTCTTGTGCATGAATGCATAAAAATGATTGGTTTCTAGTTTCAGCTGCTAATTGGCTCTTTAGGGGAAGTGATGGAGCAACCACCATAAAGGAAAAATTACATTTGTACCTGATCATGGTGCTAAATGAAGTAAATTACTGACTGATGGCCTTCTGGGTGAATTCATGTTTGTGCTAGTTTTTTAAAGACAATCAGTAACTGCAGACGCATTCCATATAAAGTTTATTGGGCTTAACGTGGCACTAGAAGTAAAGGATTTATTCTCTAGAGACAAGTTTCATGGTAATCCATCTAATACTCATGGGATTTTTCAGTTTGGGCACAAGTGCTCCCCAATGGCTGCTGTGGGAATCTAATTAGATTTTCACAGATAGCCGGCTCTTCAGCAGAGACAGAGGTTGGTGATATGACTGACATTTGATATGACTGTGTCCAAAGTTCTTTTACAGATGGTCAGCAGAATGAAATTGCTTGCTGGTATAATGGAGTCAGGATAATTCTGGAAAGCTACAACATGTTCTTGCACTTGTCTGATGTACCTAATCTAGGTGATGGTGACAGGAAATAGAGACAAATAGACATGAAAAAAGAACAAGATCTAAGGAGCTTAGGCTTTATCAAAAGCCACCAAAGACAGGCAGAGAAAGTGAGAAACCAGACCAGTCAAAGATTACACAGAAATTCAGCTGGGATCAAATTATTCAAAGGAAGCACAAGAAAACATGAAAGAGTTCAGAGTTTAGGAAATTGAGATTCCGCTCCCAAAATAAGCTAAAGCCTCCAGTGCATATCATTATACAGCTTGTGGGCTGTCTCTTCCCTCATTATTCATTCAGTTCTTCTGCCCTGATGGCTTGATGCTAGTGAAGATAACAATGAATGCAGCAAACAGTTTCTCCAACTTTCACTGCAGCAGTTTGTTACATAAAATCTGTAAAGGAAATCACATGAAAGCCTTGATCTTTTTGTCTTCAGTCAGTCTACTAAAAATACAACAGTTTTTATTTTATCTGTATTTTAAACTATACTGCTCATGCGGCAGGAACACGGTTCTTTGTAAGACAAAGATATTGTTAATAGACAAGTATGAGCCTATATTGGCCAATCACAAATTGGTATTTGCAGCTATTGTGGATAATACACGCTGACATGATAAACTGGATAAACTCACAGTTCACAAATGGTGAGATCATCCAGTAGACTGACTTAGACTATTGTTTAAAACACTCTCAGCACTGTATGTAATAGAGTATGCAGCAAAGCTGGGCAGATTATGTTTATAATCAAGCTTTGTCTATCTAGTTTGTGAACTGTTCAATGATCCAGTGACAATGACATTTCTCTGTTTAAAAGAAAGAAGAGCTCTGGCATCCCCACTAAACATCCGTTGACACCACAGACACATCAAGTTCAGGTGAGTTCACAAATTTGCGAGTAAAGGACAAACTATTCAACTGAACTCAATTTAATTTACATAGCGCCAAATCACAACAACAGTCATGTCAAGCTGCTTTCTATTGTAAGGTAAATGCCCTACAATAACGAAGAGGAAACCCCAACAATCACATGACCTCCCTATGAGCAAGCACTTGGTGACAGTGGGAATGAAACACTCCCTTTTAACAGGACAAAACCTGTAGCACAACCAGCTGGAGGCTCAGGAAGGGGCAGCCATCTGCTGCGACTGATTGGAGGCGAGGGGAAAGAGAGAGGATAAAAGATGCACTGTTGAAGAGAGCAAGATATAAACAATAATTAATAATTAAAAAAGGAACGTTGTGCTCACCTTATGCCAAACAAACGTTTTACTTGAAGTGAACATGAAAAAAGCTGTGATTGAGAGGTTTGGTGCTACAAAGTATTTGAACAATTTGATATATGTTTGCCACAACCTAACATATATATGTTAGGTTGTGGCCTCAAAGATATCTATGTTAATACAAAATCTCCCACTGAACATCATCGTTTGAGTACGACAGACTCTGGTTTTCTGGCTCTGCCAATGTGCGATACAGTAACTGGAGAATTATGCTAGATTGCTTTTAGTTTGATCGCATTCACTGGCTTGTGGGTGCCGTCAGAGGTACAAGTGAGTGGGAACAATAAGTAATGGCAATCTGGCACCTTCAGTTATTAAGTTATTAAATCTGATTGGCAGTTTAATACATCATTTTATAATTTCTCTTGTGCTGCAGGCTGATTCTACCAGTTGATGCCAAGCATACACTCAAATCAGAAAGCAGTGGCACCACAACGTCTTGGCTGCACACGCTCCTCACATGCTTTATCCTCTTTACATCAATCCTGAGTACGTGGATCCAGATGTCAATAAAGCTACGTACAGAACCTAGCTTGTTACACTTTTTGAATGGGCAGGTTATTTCAAACAGCTGAACAAATATCGCCATACACATATTACATTCACATGATTATTACATTTTCAAAGTTAAACAGTATTGCTCAGCAAGTGACATGATACTGGAAATTTAAAGTTTTATCTATTATTAATGAATTGTTGTGCAAATAATAACAAACATAATATTTGTGTGTTATTCCAAGGCTACAATGGACAAAGGAGTGCATTTACAATAAGGTGGTTAAGTTTAAGGTGTGGAATATCTTACAGCTACTGGTTGTGGTGTCCATCATCAGTGTCAGGTTAGCTCCGAATTTATAGATTTCAATTTAAGCCGATGACACTTTGTAGTGTAATGTGCAAATTCCACCTTTATACTAACTTTATACTGGCTAGGGTCTGGAAAGCAGTCGTGGTAGCTCATGTAAGATCTGCTCATATATCCACAAAGAGCAGTAAGCCTCAGAGTCGCGGTATCACTGGTCAGGTGATCACAGCCTGTCCACAAAGAAGAAACATCTACTAGAGCTCATTATACTGTGGAGCAGCCGTGTTGGGTCATCTAGTCATTGGAACGTTGCTATTTTAATCCCTAGCTCCAGTCTACATGTTTACATGTGAATTATCCTTGGGAAAGATGTTGAACCCTAAGTTTCCACCCATGTGAGTGTGTGAGTGAATGTTAGACAAACACAGAATAAAGTGCTTTGTGATTGGGTGAATGAGGCTAAAAATAAGGTGCCTTTTACTTCAATTAAGCACTCGAATGTGCTTTCTATGTATCAGTCCATAATACACATAAATTTGGGACTGCCTTTTGAAAATGCACAGCTTTTATTTCAATTAGATTTCCATAACAGGTTTAAATGCAACTTAAAACAAGGTATATATTAATTGCAAGTAGGGCAGGGCAATATGGCCAAAAATATTTATCACGATATACATTTGAAAATTTGCGATAACAATATAACTGACAATATAATTGATGCGAGACAAAATACTTTACAACTCCACAACTTTATTAGTGCAAAAAAACCCCATCAATGTATTTTCACTTAAAGCAGCTGTTTTTTATGTGCATTAAAGCTAAAAATTTAACAGTGCAAATGCAAATTCCTTGCTGGCAGTTTAACCAAAAGGCACTTCCAGTGGAAACTGGTCGACATATCCTCAGCATAACCATGTATAATATCCACAAACTTAAGAGGTTATACGCACACAATAAGGCAATATTATGTTGAAGCACAGTACGTATCACTCTGCGAGGCTCCTGACTACGGCAGCCGTAATGCTCCGACAATCCATCAAGCGGTGCGGCTTCGTAGTATCGTACTAAAACATTTTTTGACAGATTTTTGAGCGCCGTGTACCACATAAAATTGGTTCGAGGTCAGTAAGCACAACCAGAATTCCTACATAAGGCACACCGGATTATAAGGGGCACTGTCAATTTTTCAGAAAATCAAAGGATTGATTTTAAGTGTGCCTTATTTCCTGCTTGCATGCTCTACCAAAAATAGTGCTTTGTTGCTATCTGACGGACGAAAGCCAAACCAGTTCCACACCACTGAAGTTGCACCATTTTTACAAACCAATTCTGGTTCATCCATTTCATTCAACGATCCGCCCTTCTCATTCACCGTTCCACCATGTGCGTATGAAAACAAAGGCACTGCGCATGCGCGTTTTACCCATATTCTATCGCGATATTTCATTTTCTTATCATTGCCCAACATTATTACCGTGAACGGTATGATATGGCCCAGCCCTAATTGCAAGCCAGTCCTATAAATCCATATAAATACAAGTTAAATATCACTGTCACAGACAAAGGTTAAAAGAGCTCAGCTTTGGGAAGGAAAGAGATGGTGACTAAGATGAGGTGAGATGAGATAAGGAAGGAAGGAAATAATTTATTGCTTTACTGACTGATGAGAACACTGAACCACATTCATGTCAGGAGGAGTGTTGGTTCACCTGAGTTGATGAGTTCAATTCAAACTGGAAATTAGCCATGCTTTAGCTGTGTCTCCAAATATGGAAATCATAAATTTGCTACATTAAAGGTATCAAGACATCCCAAGTAAGGAAGCTGTTAAAGGAGCAAGAGTAAAGTGTAACTAACTGATGGAGGTTTTGTCATCAGTACGTTTGCATCAACCTGAGCTTAATCCTTAACTGCTTTGTGCATATTTGAACCACGGCACATCTGAGACAGGAGAGGAATGATGAGAGGGAGAGTAGTACGGTAGTAAAACAAAAAGAAGATCAGGGTCTTGGGGAGCTGAATGGGGGGAATGGAAGATTGAGACCTTCAGGCTTTATATGTAGCACTTTGGAAGAAGATGAGAGAAGTGAAATAAATGTGCAGGCACGCACGCACACCCACACAAACGCGCACGCGACTCCAAATCACATTTAGAAGTAGGGCAGCCTATCCTGCCAGCTCGAAAGCCTGCAGCACTTTCCTCAATCATTATCCAACAAACGATACTAAAGTACGATAGGCCCAGTTTTATCTGCCTACTCATGCTAAGGAAGAATGCTCCCAGGCAGAGAAGCACAACTTCCAAACATGGCACGTATGTTTTAAGTAATATGACAAACGGACATGTGGTAAAATAGACTTTTTTGTTGCGATTATGAAAAAAAGACTTTTAACCTTGTGTATCTTTAAAATCTGCAGGCACATTATAGAAAACATAGAGTGCTGCTTCTTGGTCTGATTAATCTGAATATAGAAAACAGCACATTCACAGTTCGTTCTACAATGCTTCTGACTCATCTTTAAAAACATTCATTACAAACTTCTCAGTCTTAACTGTACTCTCCTCCACATCGAAGAAGAAAAACAGGTTTGTGGAATGCTTATTAGTTGGTTAAATAAGACTGAAATAACACATTTACATGAATATTTAAACTCTTGGCAATGACACAAGTTAGACTGGCACATCCTGCTTCTCTCAATGCTCCTTTAAATCATTTGACAACTTAACTGTAGTTGAGCTGTGCCTTATTTAAACTTTTTTTGGACATAATTGGAAAATACGCCACAAAATTGAATTCCTACAGCACTGAATTAGCATATTGTTCCTGCTAAAAACTGTTGTTTGCCTAGTGAAGATTGGGATGGAAATCCAATTCAGATACTTTGGCATGACCTTAAGCAGGCCATTAATCCTTAAAAATACTCCAATGTGGCTGAATTAAAATAATTCTGTGAAAAAGAGTGGGCCAAACTTTCTCTACAGAGTTGTGAAAGACTCATTGCCAGTCATCCCAAAGGCTTGATTGCAGTCCTTGCTGCCAAGGGTGACACAACCAGTTATTAGGTTTTGGGGACAATTACTTTTTCATACAGGGCCAGGTAGGTTTGGATAGCCTTTTTCCCTTAATAAATCTAATATTAAAATATGTTTGATGATCTAAATGTAAGTGTGACACAGGGGCACAGCACTGTACAAAGTATTTAAACTGAGATCAACCTTAAACAGCAACAGCAGTCACCACATGTCACTGAACCATGCTACTGCAGGTAACCATTTTTTCATTATCAAAATACAATTTTAAAAAGGCAGTGAAGAAGAAGACAAATGTTACGAACCTGTACCTGTCAGATGGTGTTCATCCTCGTTTCTCCTTGGAGAGTTGCACATACACAGACTGGCTGTTCTGTCTATCTCAGCACAATGAGTGTTTTAGCAGAGGGGGTAATTTGGTCATTTGTACTGTCCTATCCACCTAGAACTGGTGTCTTTTCTGGCAGGAACCTGGCATATGTGTTCTAACAATACACAGAAGCATATCCACTTGCTGGTTCGTTGACTTTAGTTGTGTTTGTACTCGAGATTAGCTACGGCAGGCTTTGTTGCAGCATTAACAGTGGAAATAGGCAGGCTACAGGACCGCTCAGGTTCTGGCTATACACTTTCAGAGACCATACCACCGTAATGTAAATCATTTTATATCTAAAAATACTTAGAAAACACACTCCAAATAAGTTTAACTGGTTAATATAATAAAACCTGAACTGTGTGCTGAGGTACAGAGTCTAATGGACAGTGAATGCCTATGGAAAACTGTGCCTTCAGGCTGTGTAGCAGGATTGAGTTCATGGTTTTAGAAATGTCTTTTCCGTTGCTTCGGGTGAGTGTAGGGACATCAGAGTATACAAAACTTGATTAATTGTGGCGCTGAAAGAAACAGCATAGCCTTAGGGATGATGATGAAAGGAGAAGCTTGTGTGTCTGTGCATGTGAAGCTGGTACTGGAGACAGGGACCACTTACTAGCCGTCTGTCCAACCATGTGAAGAAAGACTTGCTGTCCCTTTAGGATATTTATCTACCCCATACACCAGGAATATACACCACACTATCAGACAAAATCAAATATTACATAATATCTAGTGCTCACTTGTGTTGCATATTTTGAATGTGGAATAAAGTTTCCGTGAATTCACTTCCAGTGCACGTTACAGTGAAGCTGCTCTCATTAGCACTTCAAACTGTTGAATTTTTATTACAAAATCAACCGAATTCCACTGAATTATACAATCGGTGTATTTTGTAAGGAGGCAAAGCAAATCTGGATGAATGCTTCACATCAGGGTCAGCTTTGGTTCATTCTGAATGATGGTTACATAAGACGAGGATCAAAGGTACAAATAACCTTCAGAATAAAAAGGTTTGATTGTGACAATTTAGAAACAAATTAGTCTCTCAGCTTGCAAGCTTTATTTCAGTGATTCACACGCTATCCCTATGAGTCCTGTTTACCAGGGGTGTCACAAGAACAGATATTCTAGTAGGCAGTCGATGTATTTTTCTGTAGTACTACAAATACAAGAGCTGTAGTGCCATTTCTTAACGTACTAAAGTGCACCTTTGGCACACACATGCACACAGATATCCAACTAGTGTGTCTACAGTGACTATTTACAGTAAACAACACAATTATATGGTGGTAACCTTGGGTGTAGTTATATCTGTAATAGCCTATCTTCTTACTCTCCATATTCTTTTGGCTGCTGCCTTTAGGGGTCACCACATTGGGCCATCTGCCTCTATCTCACCCTACACCTTCCATCTTCCTCTGCTCCACATTCTGCCTTGTTTTTCAGCTTCCTAAAATTCTGCTATTAGTTTTTGCAAACTGCAGTACTGAGTACAACTTTTACAAAGGATAAAGACATCTTGTCACATCAAAATAACCAGATGCTGCAGAAAAGAATAGCATTCATCCTGTCAGTTTGAGTATATTTAAAAATTGTGTTGGAATGTGTTCATTTGATTGATTTAAAGTATATTTAGTAGCATGTGTAATACTAAGAACTGTGGCATTACAAAGGTATCGGTACTGTCTACTAGATTAATTGCACAGTGACTCAAGCTTGGTGACATCAACTTTACAAAATATAGATTTTCTATAGCTAAAATTCTTCCGTGCCACTTTTTAGTGTTACCAGGCTCTAACACAGCAGGTCACGAATTGTAACTTTTTACTGTTAATCAAGAAGACGGTACCACTGTTCACCCTGGGTAAACAAAAGATGAGTACACCCTTTCAAAGCTGAGATCACGTCTAATCCACTACACATATAGGTCACCGACTATGCTCTTGTACATCTGCCATTAAGCTAGCATGAATACAAAGTAAAAAAAAACAATAACCTCTCATTATTGTCCATGCCTCTCTGGAAACAGAGTATCCCCCCCATTCACACGTGGTGACCAACCACCCCCACTTTGCTGTAGCTCTACAACTGCCTGGAATTAAGCTGTGCTTTCATTTCTCCCCCGGCTTTCTGGGACATGCAGGGTGTGTAACTGTTTTGCAAAACTGTAACTCAGGAACTGTTCATGTTGAGTCCTGACTGCAGTTCAGTCATACCTGGCCATGTTATTTGATTATCTGAAGTGTTTTAATCTAACTTTGAGTCTACTAGAGGCTTTGAGCAAAATGCCTCATTTATGAACGTCACATTCATGCACAGTCAAGGTGCTATGACTAAGTGGTATGTTTAGGAGCCTTCAGGCATGGGAAAACATTTGTTATGGCTGGCTGCCAAAATTTGACCTTTAAGAATTAATGGACGATGGAAACAGACTGGAAGGAAATTAATACTAATATTTCAGTGATTCTCTAAATGATTTGTGCCACTGCCAAATAAGTTGACCAGTATCACAGTGATGCAGTATGTTGTATGACAACTGACTGAATGAACAAGAAGAATTAAAGAAGATGGTTAAAAACAAACGCACATGCTTTAGACTGCAGATTCCTTCAATTTGTCTGATGACTTGATGGTTTTTGACATAGACTGTATATAAAAGATAGCCAGATCTCCTGGTTCTGATGTGTTGAAGTATCATTGTCTTCAAAGGGCTCCAAAGAAATCATTTGAGCGGAGCTGATAGTTGACAAATACTAGCTAGCTTTTTCTTGCTATCATACAAAATATCACAAATTCTAGAACAAATGCTAATTCATCCTAGATAACTTTCGTCACCGTCCTTTTGTGCAATCAACTGCAGATCAGTTTATATTGCTTGTTATAATATTGTCTTGGAAATGTTTCAAAAAGGTACAAAACACAAAAAAAACTTGTAGACTTCCAGTTAAATGGCTCAGACTTGTGCAGGTGTAGCATAAACAGATCTCAGTTAGTGGCCATGGACCTGCAGTATCTATGTTAAGCACATGCTTTTGTTATGAAAGTGTAAATGAGCTGAATGGAAGTCTGTAGGATTTGAGTCATATTTGAAGCCAGCCTCAAGTGGTGTTTAGAGGTACTGCAGTTTTTGGGGTGTCTTTTTGTTAAACCCTGAAGTTGCAGCTTGATAATTGTTGACAAAATCCTGGGCTGCTGGGAGAAACTGGAAGAAGTCATGCCAGTACTGCACACCAATATTTACTTATTCAACAATCAGTTACTGTCATGTCAAAAAACCAAAACAAAACAGTTGTTCTACCTACAGTCGGAGTTATGTCTGACTATAAAATAGGCATGATAAACAAAAGTCGACAAAGTAAAACTAACTTGTGTAAAAAGTTCTGCTGTACCCCGTGACAGGTTCATCCCCCTCGACAGCCCAATATCTGCATCTGACACAATCATGACAGTTCTGCAAGCTCTCAGAAGACTAACAGAATCAGCGAAGCCAAACTAAAACAGCAGGAACCTAAAAAAAAAAAAAAAAGGTATCCTTCCTTCTCGCATGGCAGACAGGGGCTCTTCTCATGAGATGATCCAGACAGACGCAGAGACAAATGCATAAAGAAAGAAAGGATGTAAAAACCTGACTCTTGGCGGTCTGGGAAAGGAAGATGCATCCTGAAAGACACGTGCGGGAGGCTTAAAATCCCATTAGGGCCGATCAAAATTCAAAGAGAAGCATGCGTAGCCTGCCCTCAGCCTAAAATCTATTCCTGTCAGCACTGAGTAGATAGCCAGAGATGGGCTAAATCGAGGCAGTCTATTTTGGTAGGGGAAGAGTGAGGGTATGGAAAGAAAACAGCAGTGGAGAGGGGGGTGAGGCGGGTCGGGGGAAAATGAGAGAGAATAGCCTCAAACTTGTTTTTCTTTGTAGAGAATCTGTGGCCTCCTGTAAATAGCACACGTTTGTCTCCCAAAGAAATTCCATTACATACACACGCCCTTTTTCTGAGGCAGTGAGCCGTGGAAGACCGCGAATCTTTCCGTGTGGATGCAGCAACACCAGCCTTTGTTATTCTGTCTCGTTAATCGATTGTGGAGGTTGTTAGAATACAAGAGGTCTTACTATTATAGAGCACTCAACCTCACACACACACACAGACTCGCAAACTTTCTATGTCACTGGTCACACTGAATGAAGCAAATTCAGAGAAAACCAACACAGTATGACCAGTCAGCCATAATGGGAGGACGTCTAACAAAAAAAGCGACTCTGAAAAGATCCACAGGATACAAAATTGTGTCTATTCACTTTCTTTCCGTGGGAATGGCAGGTGTGTGAGTTTGTAAAAAAAAAAAAAAAAAAACACCCCCCAAAAACTAGCACGACTCCTGCGTTCTGTCAAACCCAGAGCCACTGTTTATACAAAGATGATGGTCTGTGCTGTCTGCCCTTCCTCTCTCTCTTCTCATGTTTGCGCCTGCTTTCTCACATCCACTGAGACTAAAGAGATTAGCCGAGGGATATGAAACGACTACGGCTCTGCCAGCCACCGCACAACCCTGCTAGATTCCAGGACTTCCTCCTCCCAAGTCTTTCTCCCGCTGCCATCAGTTCATTCCTCACTCTCTTTAATCATGCTTCGCACCGTGGAGTCTCTGCTCAGTGCCTCAGCCAAACGGTCGCGCATTAAATTAAAGACGAGCCTCTTTGCTTTTGTAAATAAGGATGAAGTGAAAATCAGGAAGGCTACTCAAAATACATCTATACAACGCTAATTACATTTCACTTGGAAAACAGGCCTAAAACATAAACTCCAGGAGTATTTGGCACGTCCGTGTTGACTTTATTCTTTTAGGTTGCTGCTTAGTTTTTGCTGACAAAATCTACATAAAGGAAACAAGTTTGATTAAAAATGGTAGCTTTCTCTAGAAGGTCTGGTGAGCAGGCAACCATCTGTACGTCACACAACTCGGTTCCTCTACAACTGTTGTGGATGCTGGAATACGCTGTTGAGCTTAGAGCCCGACTGATATATCATTAGGGCCGATATATTGGCCGATATTAGCTATTTGACGATATATCAGTATTGGCATCTATAACAGTCGTTACATGCAAATTTATAAAGTTAAAAAGTGGTGATGTTGCATAGTTTCTCCACTGCTGGCAACATAGCAGCTGGGCAGAGTCTAAACAGATAACCCATGTCTTGTGACAATAAAGCAAGATTATTTTTAAACTGCATTCTTATATTGTCTTAAGTATTTCTTCTTCAGTCAACTTTCTGGCTCACTGTGTGTTAATAGACCTCTCTGCACTGAATCATACTTGTTATTAATCTCTGGCTCTCTTCCACAGCATGCCTTTTATCCTGGTTTCCTTCTCTCACCCCAACGGGTCGCAGCAGATGGCCCCGCCCCTCCCTGAGCCTGGTTTTGCTGGAGGTTTCTTCCTGTTAAAAGGGAGTTTTTCCTTCCCACTGTCGCCAAAGTGCAAGCTCATAGAGGGTCATATGATTGTTGGGTTTTTCTGTATGTATGATTACTACCTTTCAATATAAAGCACGTTGAGGCGACTGTTGTTGTGATTTAGCGCTGTATAAATAAAACTGAATTGAATTGAATTAACAAGGCCTCAAAAATAACTACACATAACAAATTCTAGAGAAATCTGTTTATGCTTCACATGTCTAAAAGAAAAAATATCGGCCGATATTTTGGAGCATCAAAACTATGTTTTACGATTGGTCTGTGGGTGATTCTTGCATGTTCTACGGTTGTTCTGTCAACCATCTGCAGAGAAGAGCGAAGTTCTAAAAGAGCTGAAGTGAAACTGGGTGTTAAAACAAGGAAAAGCGTCCGCTGTTCTATAAAATGGATTTTTGATCTTTGATTACTTTTTTTTCTATGCAATGAATTGAAATAAGTGCAAATAAATAATAATCAGGTAAATAGGGTGGTACAGTGGTAACGTGGTGAGCACTGTTGCCTCACACTATGAGGGTTCCGTGTTCAGCTGGGTCCTCTCTGTGGGGAGTTTGCATGCTTTCCCTGTGCCTGGGTATGCTTCCATGCATGTTGATGCATGTAGTTGTGAACACATGAAAAAAGATATAAAAATAATACCAAATTGTTTGACAGCCACACTATCATATTTACAGTCATCAGGAGACTATTTGACACAAATCAGAGCTTTAATAATTTCCTATTACGTCATATTTTTTTTAAATACACTAATAGTTGCAGCTTTAGCAGCTTTCTTTGGCTCTGAAAGGAAGTGAATATACAGATATGCACAACCCCAACATGTATGCATCTGAATGAGAGCATACTCTTAGACATGAACATGAATAAGCACTAATGACAAATTGTGTATTTTTATATGGGAGCTTCATAAATACATAGTAAACAGATCTCACTGTGTTGCAAGTGTTGTACATTTTTGAAATGTACAAGATGATCTTTTTCTTGTAGCAACCAGCAGCATCTTCCCTCCTTGTCTGTGCCTGCAGCCTGTGCTGTATCTCCCTTATGATCATGTTTACTCTACACCTTTATTGATTTACAGGTTTGCTGGAATTGTGGTAAATTTAGAGGTGTGTTATCTTCACCCTCCAACAGCTTTCACAGGTTTATAGAGCAACCCTGCTTTTTCCAGATGTATGGTTGCATTATGTTTATACAAATGCGGTTGTACAAATGTTTATACAAATTTGAAGTTCACACTATTGCAGTGTTTTAAATTTACCCGAAAAGGGTAAAAAATAAAACCCCCAAGAGATGCTTGCATGAGTATCCTTAAATCTTGTGCATTTTTCAGGGGGGTAAATACACATTATGACTTTTTAGTAGCTCACACACACTCGGCTAAAGCTAAGAGCTTTGTCATGTTTGAACCAAGCACATCTAGTGAGTCACACTTAGATTACAGGACCAGCCTGGCTGTCTGATTTGGCTTTGTGTTAGCTTCCTGATGAAACCGCCGGCCTTCTGGGGCAAAGATGATAGTAACAATGATATGATTTTATAGCTAGGAGGGGGGCAGAGAGGGGGGTCATCATCTTATACTATAAGGCTGATTTGAGGAAAAAAAACAAAAACTAGCTGCTCAACAGAATGCAAAAATCAAAAGCCGTAGACTGTGTTTGTTCAAAGGCAGTCACAACATGCATGTATACGCTGCCTCCCCATTTTTCAAAGAGGCAAAGAGACACGGCAAAGAGTGCCACACAATCCACCTCAGCCCTCTTACTTTTTCATCCTTGCATTGTTTTCCCACGTCAGAAGCCGTGACACGCTGTCCGGGCAGCACATGCGTCACTGCCTCCTCGGAACAAATACCTTCTGACAGCAGCATGCTCTTTTTTTTTTCTACTGTGTGTGCGATTCTCCTGTTATTGTAAAGGTAGTTTCTGTCCTCCATCAAGGCCCACTCACCGCTGGACTCACACACTGATGAGTGTGTGAGTCTGTGAATCTGTGTGTGTGTGTCTTTAGTTCCAGGCTTAAACATAGGATGACACTGTTTTTGGATCTTACCCTGATTCTCCTCATGGCTGCCACGATCTCCATCCGACTGTTGGGCCTGGGCACGTCAAGACTACCCACGTACTGAAATAAACACGCACACACACACATACACAAAGCATCAGCGTCAGGTATTATCCCATGGAAAACAGCTGCACAATTAATATTCCTTAGCCACAAACTGAGATCAGTATATCCAATCCCTCGTGCTTCTACTCCCAAAGCCATTCTGCCTTCACAAGATTAAACGTGCAGTTTCTTTTTCCATTTTCATCCTTGGAAGATAAACAGCCTCCCGAAGACAAGTAAAGGGGGGGGGGGGGGGGGGGGCGCTGTGATCAAACGGCACCAAAATTAGGGATCACTTAGACTGTTCACTTCAATAAAAGAAAAAAGCCGTCTTCACCAAGCCTCCAACATGTGATACTGCTCACCCCCAGGACATCAGCAACTCTAGCAGGTTTTCACTACCGGAGAGATCAGCTAACACGGCCAATCACAGATTTTCTTTGCAAAGTGTCAAACAGGGTGTCTCTATTTAAGACAAAATGTGTTTAATGTATGACAAAAAAAACCCCAAACAAAGCAAAGCTATGCCTTTTTAATGAGCTCTTTGTGGCTTGCATATATTTGAATACGCGCCTGTGTAATTAAGGGGCTCTGGGGACAATGACGCCTTTGATGTCTCTATCATTTTACAGTAAACTGTCTGAGAGCTTCAGCAACACTGGCCTTAATTTATTGTTTACTTGGTAAATAGGATTTTCCTTTTTTTTAATTTAATGACTCATTGTCTTGTGTACATTCTGCAGCTCACGGTGTTTGAATTTAGAAATGCATCATGCATATGTTTCTTTTTGTTTGGTTGGTTGGTTGGTTGGTTGGGTTTTTTTTTGGGGGGGGGGGGTCTTTTATATTATACTGTTTTTATCTGACTGAAAAGTGTTGTATATTAACAGTAAATATCAGGTTTGTGCTGAGGAGTTATGGGACATTCAGCGAAAGAAAGGAACAGTGACATCACCCTGCTGCTGAGCAGGCCCAGTGAGATACAAGATACAAGCACCCATGTGAATGAACTTTGGACCAGAAACACTCCCCTTTTTTTTAACCCTTTCGGTTTGCTGATCAAACGGAACAACAGACAGACCCAAAACACAGTTAAAGACGCATGTGCCTATGACTCACACAGCGATTGGTCCATCAATATAACTTTGTGCAAAGTGCCAGATATTTGCTATTTTCAGCTTCTTTTCCTGTTTCACATAAACGGAAACCGAAACTTTTGAAGTCCTGCACTGTTGATCTGACAAAAACAGCAGAATCTAAAATCACTTCCACATCTAGAAAACAGATTTTGTTTTAATTATCTGTTCGCATCTATTGCAAACCATTACTGCTATTATTGGAAATAATCTTAAAAAAAAAAAAGCAACCAATGATTAAAGCAATCACGAGCTGCATCTCCACTATAAAAGTAATCATTAAAGCTGAATACTGTCTGGTTTCTTCACGATCACCTTAATAATTCAGCAAGTTGGGAAAAGCCCCCAAATGCACTCAAAGCATCAAAAAATGATCATCTATCTGTATCGGCTTTTAGACGATTGAGTCATCCCACATCGGCTCTGAGTCCTGTCTTTAACATTTTAGACTTTAGATGTATGCGTGCACTAATAAATGTGTGAGGTTGAGGACCTGCAGGCAAAGCTACCATGTGTTCAAACTTCAGCCCAGTGCACCTGCCGCTCCAGCAGCACACAGCAGGCGCATGTAACTCTGAAAACACTGCATATTAAGGAGGTTCGGGCTCTCTCCGGACTTCACCTTGGCTTGGAAATATATCCCGTGCTGGTAAGCCTCCTCGTTGTGGAGCGGCACCCTCGAGTCCGCCACATCATCCACCAGGTTGTACCTGTTCCTGGCGGGCATCGCGGCTTTCCTGACCTCCTTTCCCGGCACAGTAAACACGGTTCAACCGCTAAACAAACCGGGCTGGAAGCGCTACAGTCCCCATGTGTGCGCACGGCCCGACTCCGAGAGCGAATTCCCGGCGGAAACGCGGTCCATCGTCCCCGCTCCGAGCTTCAACAAGGTCCCGGGTCCTCAAGAAGGACAAAACTGCGCGCCTCTTTTTTTTCCTGATACAAAACACCGAAAAGACACTTGAGCGAATTCTTCTACACGCAGTAAGCCTCTGACATACAGGAAAACAGCACGGATGTCTGTTTCCCACTGGGGAAATCCAACGCTGTTTCGCTCTGCAGGTGATGTTGCCTGCTGGCTGTGCTTTTTTTCCCCCTTTTTTTGAATCCCGTCCTGTTGGTGGCAACGCTGCGCTCTCGCTCTCTCTCTCTCTCTCTCTCTCTCTCTCCAAAGCACAAAGCAGGTCCCTCACTGGAGTGAAGTTCCCAAGCATGACGCAACCCAGGAGCTGGGAGGAAGGCCGACGACTAAGTTGGTCCTCCCCTAGGGACATGAACCTTAGAAACCTTTGGAAACCGAAGGTGGGTCTGCTGCAGAAATAAAACTGCAATTAGCTGCTAATCACATCTGGACTAGAATCGATCACATTTACTCACATTTACATTTTGATCTTAAGTGGGTCGAACCAGCGAGACTGCCCGTTCTGTCAGTCTGAAGAAGTTCAATTATTTCAGTCTTTGCTGAGCAGATTTTGGTCCCTGGGCCTTATGTTTGACACACTTGATGTAGGCTATAGAATAGATCCACTTGCACAAAAGTTCTGTTAAATATCATTGAATTAAACCCCACTTAAAAGTATGACTGATATAGTTCGGAAAACTATCAGACCCCCCCCCCCCCCCCCCCCACACACACACACACACACACACAGAAAGAAAGAAAAAAAACCCTCATGCCATATATCCGCTTATTTCTTATTTCATCATCCAGTGGCTCTGTTGGACCATGAGCCCTGGGCTGTTTTTCTCCACATTAAAGACCTCTTTCAGGTCTGATCAGCTCATGCTGCTGATCAAATGGCTGGGATTCACACACATCACATATGTCCGTTTTCATCAGCCCTTTGAGTTTTCTAACCAGAGCCTCTGTGAGTCTGTTCCTATAAGAAGAGCTCAGTGAGCCCCCTTTGCCTGCCTGGCAGATAATTTTTGATGGTTGCACAGTGGCATGTCATTTTACGGAATGTATGGCTTATTGCACCTACATTATAATCAGCCCAATCCTTTTTGGCCACATTATAGAACAGCAGTGTTATATTTGTTGCAATCTCTGATGCCCTCTTGGCCAGACGACTCTTAAAAAAACATTTTTAATGTCAATGAATTGAATTGAGGTTTGAAAATGTGCAAAGGACTGATTACATTTGGAAACAGCATATTACATTAATATTAATAACAAGGCACTGCATGCGTGACGTTATGAGTGGGAGCTGAAAAAGTTTGAACCTAGAATCGCCCCTGCTTCATATCATTCCTAATAAATAGATTTAACACATGTTTCACAGATGATAAGCCATCAAGTCATTTACACCTGTTTAAATATGCTCTGTCGGTTTTTGTTTTGTTGTTTTGTTTTGTTTTGTTTTGTTATTGGCAAATACCGGAAATCAGTTTTTGGTTTCGTGATGAGAGAAACAGTGAATAGAGGGTTAATTCTCAGGACGCTCTTATCAGCTGTCGGTATTAACGTTAAACCCAGTGAGCAGTCTGTAAGAGGAACATCATGTTCAGTATTTAAAGCATCAATAATAAAGAGAGCCATCCTTTTGTAGTACTAGTAGTAGCCGCTAATCTATTACATAATTAATTACTGTGTTAAAAACTAATATAAATCCTCCAGACGTCAAATGAAATTATGTCCTAGCGCCCTCTGCTGGCCGTTTACTATAAGTTACTGAATTTTAAAGGTAACTTTGCCTTTTTTCCAGCTGTTTTTCAAGAAAAAGTAAACTTCTTTTTCTTGAACTTGTCGCCTTGTTCTCCAGAGACAGCAGAGCCATAGACCTATAGAGACTAATCCTTGTAAATCAAATGAATGAATGAATGAATATGCATGAATGTGAGAAAGTGGAAGCCAGGTGACACAACTAAATCCCACTAAATCGGCACTTAAAGGGCAAGAGCTTAAAAGTGAGAGAAGAAAGTCTTGTGCAGACACACAAGACTTTTTTTTCTCGCATAATGCCATTTTAATTAATTGGTGACAGATGGGTAGAATTAACCTGATTCATCAAACAGGCATTAAGCATCTATTAAACCTCCATGTAAGGTCAGTGCTACGGATGGGGGGGAATCCAAGCAAAGAATCCATAGAGGATGTGGTTAAGCTGGTAATTTTTTGGGGGAAAAAACTACTTTGAAGAAATATCAAAGACAGTAAAATGCAATTTTTCCATTAATGATAAAAAATACTGCATTCCTATTGGTCATTTAGAAGGTGAGTTTGGATCACACCTGATACAGACACAATGAACTGCATAACCTGCTAGCAGCTAAATCCTTTGATTGTATTCACACTTTTCTCTGGTTAAAGTTAAATTGGCAGTCACGGTGCTGTATGTGTTTTGAGCTGTGCGTTCCTTTTAAATAATTTAATTAAATATACTTTTACAGTTTTAGGTAGCCCTAGTTGTCATTTACAGTCATTCACAGAACACCTTGAAACTAAACACAACTAAAACTAGCCCTTTCTCCATTACAGCTCATCACGTGTGAACATGTGTCTTCCATTTTATTGCATTCTATGTATCATGTTCCTCTCTCTACACAGTGTGTAATTAAAAGTATCGTATTTTTGCTATTATGGTAATGACATCCAGTTAGACAGAGAAGTTCCATCTGTAGCAGCAGCTATCGGAGTGGTGGTTTTTTAATACTTTTGCAGGTTATTACGCAGCCTATCAGTCTGTCCGTGTGAGACAAGATGCATTCTCAAAACGTCAGATTAAAATGAGCTGGATGGTCAGTGTGCTCTGACTGATAACTTCAAACATGCGTCTTTTCTTTCTGACTGAGCATTAGATGAGATGAGCATTGCTTCTCTCAGGTCTGTGTGAAAAATGTGAAGCCACAGCTGATAAAACCCTTCAAGTCTCGCCACTTGGCAGTCATCTTGTCATACGCCTGGGTTTTTATTTTAAAACATTAATTATAGGATCATCAACCAAATTAAATTAAAAAGCCAAATTATATTTAAAGAAAAAAGTTTACTAAATTTACTGGGTGGTGTGGTGGTTAGCACTGTTGCTTCACAGCAAGAAGTCCTTGGGTTTGAATCCACCATCTGGTGGTGCTTGCATGCTTCTCCCATGTCTGCTCTCTGAGTACTCCAGCTTGCTTCCAAACACATACAGTTAGTGGGGTTCGATTAATTGGTTATTTCTAAATTGCCCATGGATGTGTGGGAATGGCTGTTTATCTCTCTGCGTTAGCCCTGTGGCAAACTGGTGACCTGTCCAGGGTGTATCCAGTCTCGTCCAACCTCCCCAATGAAGCTGAAATGCATAAACACATACATTTTTAGAAAATGACCGTGGGGTCATTTTTGACCCCACGTGTTGTTTTTCTTCAAAATCTTTAAAATGAAAAGTTGTAGTATATTCATATTCCAGGTATTCCTCATAAAATATGTTTGTAACATGAGGCCATTTTCATTTTTATTTATTTTTTCATTAATTTAAAAAAAAATGCAGTTTTTGTATCACTATCCCACTCTTCCACAAGTGGGGTCAAAAATGACCCCAAGCAGTTCCTATGGAATCTTCTATGAAACGTTCTTTCTTAGCAACTCTGACTGTCCCACTTACACATCTGATGGATCAGGAATTAATTTTTACACAGTAACATACATGATTTATAGTCAGGGCTGCACATAAGTGGTCCGCAGGTGAACATTCACTGTCAAAATAAAAGTATTCCCTGAAATTCAGAGAATACGCGCTTCTTTTGCGGTGGAGGAACACCAAAGTAATTGCTTATGGAGCTTGCTTCTTCGACATCTTTAAGAGTTCTGAACAAATGTCTGTCCTCCTCCAGAACATCGCGCGTTCTAACTTCTTATCTGGTACGCGTCTTTTATTTTGACAGCGAATGCGCACCTGCGAACCATTTATGTGCAGCCCTGTTTATAGTTTCCTGTGCATTTCAAACATTGTCCTTTCTGATGTTTTTTTTAAATATTTAAAGTAACATGGCTGCTATGAGGCCAGCTAGGATCCCTGTGGACCTTGCCCTACAAATGATCCAGGAGAGATGGATCATTCCCCCCCCCCCGAACAAGGCCAGTTAGATACAGAGGAGTCCTCTGATGAGTCCTCTGAAGAGGAAATGGATATTGAATTTAACAGAATGAGCCCCTCTTACTGCTCTAGCCACAATATTCTGAATTAGTCGGCCAGGACTTGCACCTGGGTTTAGTACTGCCTCCCCAATAGATGCATGGAAGATGTTCATGTCTGATAATATAATAGAAGAGGTGCTGTCATACACAAACATGGAGGCACGAAGAGTCGCCACAGACAGGGGAAAAGAGTGAAAAAATGTAATCAAACATAAGCTCCAAGCCTTCATTTGATTGACCCTTCTTGCACGAAGTGAGAAGAACTGGGATGTACCAGTCGGTGTGTTTTTTGGGAGTCCTCTGCATAACCCATTGTACCAGGCCACTATGTCAATTCAAAGATTTGAAAATATTCGCCGTTTCTTGCACTTTGATGACAAGAGGACCAGAGCCTACCGACTGAAAACAAACCACATGGCAGCTTTCAGCTACATATGGGGCCTGTTCCTGGTCAACTGCAGGCAGAAATTCATCCTCAGTGATTGTGTTACAGTGGATGAACAACTTGTGTCTTTCAGAGGGAAGACCCAGCTTCTGCAGTATATGCAGAGCAACCATACAAAAGTGATACAAGGATACAAAAACTGCAATTTCTTAAAATTAATGAAAAAATAAATAAAAATGCAAAGGGCCTCATGTCACAAACATGTTTTATGAGGAATACCTCAAATATGAAAATATTACAACTCTTTGTTTTAAAGATTTTGAAGAATAACAACCAAGTTTATAGCAAAATGCATTGTTTCTATTTGGGGTCTTTTTTGACCCCACTCGTGGAAGAGTGTAGGTATTGGTAGGTTGTGCATCCAGGGGTTAAGTGGTGTATGTCTGTATCATTGCTAATTGGTTGCCAAGCATTCAGCAGAAATCCCATGACGTTATTGATCCCATAAGCCTCTTAATTTTTTTTCCTCTTTTTTAAAAATATTGTTGAACTTATCTGAATATATCAGGCTAAATGATGAGATCGGAGAATAGGCTGACTGACATAGGTGCATAGGTGAACTGCCATTCAACATGCTCAGGAGGACAAGAGAAACGTCACCAAAACCAAACCTGCAGTTAAATGAGCTTCCATGTTTACCACCTGAGCTACAAGCTGTTCTTTAGGTCATTTCTATTTGCTTTGTAAATATCTCTGTCCACTGTCTGCTCTTCTGTAATCTTAGTATCTGGTCATTGTGAATATGATAAGGTCTCACAATTAATGATGTAATAGACTAATGGAAACATTCCTGTTTGATCTTATCCACATGCGGTGCAGCTGATCTGCATCTGGCTGTATTAGTGTTATTTCACACTTATCTAATCTGCAGAACACATCAGGTAACTCCTTGTCTAGTCATCTGACTAACAGCTGTTATTAAACATAAACCACGCAGAAGACTCAGACCGTGACAAATCACAGAGTTCAGATAATGAAAACATGTGGAGACATAATTACACAAGACATAAACAGGCTTGTGATGGGAGCAGGTTTGCAGTGAAGCATCATTGTATGTATGTATATGCTTAGGGCCATACCTTTTTGAAATTTTGCGCCTGTTTTTTCTAATCTAACAGTCAAGATGTGGTTGAAGTTCAGCTTTAATTAAAGGGATTTAACAAAAGTATTAAAGTAGATGATTGCAGCTTCACAACATCAAAAACACTTTTAAGGAAGTAGGTGTATCATTGTCAAAGACACCATCATGAATTTAAATACAGAGAGCATAGAACAAGGTGCAAACCACTAGTTACACTTGAGATCAAGAGTGTCAGACTAGATAATACCAGAAAACATCTAAAACAGCCTGCACTTTTCTGGAAAAAATTATTTAGAATAGATGAAACCAAGATGAAGTTGTATCAGAATGATTGCAAAAGAAAAAAATATGGAGAAGGAAAGAAGAGCTCATGATCCAAAGCATACTACATCGTCTGTTAGACATGGTGGAGGCTATGTTATGGCTTTTCATTGATGATGTAGCTGCTGCTGGGAGTAGCAGGATGAACTCTAATGTGTACAGAGATATACTTGATCATCCAAATGGACAATGAGTCAAAACATGCTGTAAACGCTACCCAAGAGTTTCTCAAGGCAAAGACACGTATTCTTCAGTGGCCAGAAGAAAATAGAAAATAGAATCACATGTTCAAACATGAGAACTTTATTCAGAATTCTCAGAGCAGTTTTACAGATAGCATTATTTATGTGTTGCACATTCCAGTAAGCAATGCAAAATATAATACTGATGTATTGTGAAATGACTCACAACAAAGGAAATTTAAATAGTAGTTTATAGGTAATTTATTATACAGCATACTTTAGGGGAAATGCTGGTAAATCAAGTCAGACTGGGTTTATTTTTCATGAGTTTTTAGATACAAATAATTCAAAGGAAACTAATAAAAAAGCAATAGTGTAGAGCAAAATGTAAAAAACAGGGAACTCTAGAGTATCCTTAATTTCTGTGGTGTGACACTGAGATCTGAAGCATTTCTTTTTTCTTTGATCACTGTTTTTAAATTTTAAAGTATACGTGATTTAGATTTGTCCTACATGACAGCAAAAAA
This sequence comes from Pelmatolapia mariae, assembly GCF_036321145.2. Taxonomy (NCBI): domain Eukaryota; kingdom Metazoa; phylum Chordata; class Actinopteri; order Cichliformes; family Cichlidae; genus Pelmatolapia; species Pelmatolapia mariae. The sequence goes on along the minus strand of NC_086233.1, from coordinate 18,091,430 downwards.
AAGGGAAACAATACTTTGATTTTACTTCAAGCTCATGATAGAAATATTAAAGTCAGTAGGCTAAGGCTAAGCAAAAGAAAGAGAAACTATACTTGATGAAATCAAATAGGAGTGCTAGTTTCGCCTGGGAAAAGAAATAAGCTTGTAAAGTATATTTTAATAAAATCCTCAAGGTTATTTCCTTCTAACTCAGTTCAGTGTGGTTGATCAACGGTCTGGTTTCAATTTCCATTCACCTGCAGACACTGATTCATGTTGACAGGGCATAAGAAATATCAAAAGCTTGCCACTGTAAAGGGCCACCACTCAAGATCAATCACAGTTACAAACACAGTGGTTTGATTGGGTTGGATGACACATAGCATTATAAAAAATGTTTTAAAAAAAGCCCAAATATTTTTGCTTGTAACAATACAAAAAGCAGAAGCAGAAGAGATAACACTGAAATCTCTTTTTAATGATAACAGTAATATCTATCAATAACATCTATGTGACACTGAAACCTTTCTATGAATCATCTGCATTTCCACAGTGTGTCTTTTGTCCTGCCCCTCCCTGAGCCTGATTCTGCCAGAGGTTTCTTCCTGTTAAAAGGGAGTTTTTCCTTCCCACTGTCGCCAAGTGGGAACTCAAAGGGGGTTGTCTGGTTTTTGGGGTTTTCTCTGTATTATTGCAGAATCATTACCTTACCCTACCTTACAAGCACCTTGAGTTGTGATGTGGTGATGTATAAATAAATAAAACTGAAATTGAATTAAATTCAATAAACAAATTTACTTGCTTTCATTTGGTTTTTCAAAACAGAAAGGGGCCATTTATTCCAAGATCATCATTCAAAGTAAGGCTTATTTGTCTGAAAGGATCTTAAAATGTCAGTGGGAAATTGTTTTATTAAGAAAACACAATCAAAGGCGCCCCAAAACATTCTAACACTTGACAAAATGCCCCCCCCCCAAAAAACAGCGTATAACAGAAATCTTTTTTATAAAATTTAGTCTTTCATCAGTATTCATCTTCTCACCTAACTCCACACTTCAGACAGAGAGATGCTTTGTCTTTTGAAGCTTTCAGAAGGAGCAGGATGTTCTGCCCAGATTCAACCACAGCTGAATAATTTAAAGAGGAAAAAGGTTCTACCTAGCTGCAGTAAATGGAAATAACATTTGAAAACTGAGAACTGAAAAGAACCACGTGTGACTGTGACATATCATACTTACTTTTCCCAGGTGTACAACTTTTTAACAAGAGTAATCATTAATGGCAAATAAACAAAATAAATTAAACACTTCCAGTTCTAAGGTTTTGCATATGAAACAGCAGCTCAATTCTATTTAATTCAGTTTTATTCATATAGCGCTAATTCACAACAACAGTTGCCTCAAGGCGCTTTACATTGTCAGGTAAAGTCCCTACAGAGAAAACCCCAACAATCATATGATCCCCTATGAGCAAGCACTTTGTTGACAGTGGGAAGGAAAACTCCCTTTTAACAGGAAGAAACCTCAAGCAGAACCTAGTTCAGGGAGAGGCAGCCATCTGCTGTGGCTGGTTTGGGATGAGGGGAGGAAACATGATAAATCTAACCAGGATGAATGACAAAAACATGATATATTACTCCACATCACTATTTATTAAACAGAAACCAAACCAAAACTAAGAAGCAGCGTGTGAATACTAAACACATCCTTACTACTTTCTCCCACTTTTTATAGAGAAGCTCAGGAGGTGTGTGCATCTCCATTAAAAAACAGAAGTTTTGGCAGCTTGTTGACATCAGCAAAGATCTTGTCGATGCCAGTCAATCTGGGTGGGGTTATGCAGTCATCTAGAAATAATTTGTAGCGTGTCATTCTACAGTCAGAAAGATTATTCAAGTGGAAAAGCATTCAACACAGTTGCCAATCTTCCCACGAGTAGATGATGACCCCAAGGTCAAACTGTGCATTACTCTGCAAAAACCCAAGAGCTACATCTCCAACTCTTTAGTTAGGATGTTATATGTGAAAACCTTTGACAGCAGAAGTAGAAAGCAACTAAACAAGAAGGAGAAAGCCTCTTCTCTTAAAAAGAACATGGCAACACAACTTAAATTTGTAAAGCTGTATTTGAACAAGCTACAAGATTTCTGGAAGTCCTCTGGACAGATGAGACCAAAGTGGAGATGTTAGGCTGTCATTTTTGCTAAATAAGTAATGCATGTCATGTACAGTATTTACCTAATAAGAGGATTTGGTAAAAAGCAGTTTTTTATTATGTCTTATACACGAAATATTTGAAATGACAGAAGACATAACTGCAGTTACTAAGTTAGATGGGCTCTGACATTAATATAAAAGTGTAAACTTTGACCTGATCATCGTGATAGAAGAAATACAAGCCTGAGAGTGATACAAAAAGGTACAGAAGAAGCCAACACCACGCAGTAGTAGCAATTTTGTTTATTCACTAATTTGTAATATGATCAGGATTCACATCACAACACACATTATTCACATATCCCTTACAGCACAAGATACACTCAACACCTGCAGCAATTAGTTTTGTTGTGGATGGCCGTGGACAGAGAAAGCAGTGTTATAACAGCAGTGGTGTGTTAGACTTTAGCATATCACTGGATTTGATGTGTGTGAAGGCTGTTTTGTGTGTGTTTTAATTGCATGACAAAATGCTTTTCCCGTTGGCTCGGGTGATACAGTAAAATCGTAGAGTCAGGCTTCGACTATGACCTGCGCACAGGCTGGTTTTGTGTGCTGTGCACTGTTAACTATGATACCTGAGAGCTGATGGTGATGGTATGAATAATTCACTCAGTCAAGACTTAAGGTAGAAACAGCTGTAAGAGGTATGTGTAAACACTTATTCCATCCTTATTACTGCTAAAACAACAATGGCAAGGCCCAAAAACAAACCACACACACAGTACACTGGTGAGCACTGCATACCTCATTTGAGTGAAACCATTGCTGTGGTGAATGTGTGGGATACAGACAAATTAGTCCCTGAATCAAGACGCTTCCCTTCATTAAACTGTGGATGGGTTTTGGTAGAGCATAAGAGAGCAGTATGTCAGACACAAAGAAATCAGCAGATACTTATTAACGGATTCTAAAGCGGGAAAACCCCCCCCCCCCAGCTACACAAAGATTCCCAAATGAGTGCACAGTTTTGCTCCTCGTTTCATGACGTTTCACAAAATCTACGTGCCACAAGTTGGCGACTGGTCTCTTGTCCGTTAGCAGCACAAGCAGGTTTTGCCATTCAACTGAAAGCTACACAAATACCTCAACTGAGCTTAAGCCAACTGAAAAGTTAATGTATAAAAAGCACAAAACAAAAATAAAGATAAAAGGTCTCTATCTTTGGATGCACCAGATACATTCTCCAATGTTAAAAATATCCCTCAAATATGACGTCAAGCTGCAGTTTAGACCTGTGTGTGCTCAGAAGCTATGCTACTGAAATCACTGGCCAGAGATTTATAAAAGGTTTTGGTTGACAGACATTAAGTGCCTAGACTGAGGGTGTCAAACATAAGGCTCGGGGGCCAGAATCTGTCCGGCAAAGACTCCAATCTGGCCCACAGAATGGCTTTGATATTGGACTTCTAACTGCACTTTCATGAGCTTTAGAGCTTTTTCTACACATAAGGACCTCCCCGATTGCCATCCATACTACCCTAAAATAATTAAGTCATAGATAAACAATTAAATCACAGAAAAGATGGTGTTTTTTCACTATTAAATGCAGAATTTTTTTTCTACAATGAGTCCACATTAGAATCAGCACAATCCTTCAGTTTTGTAATTACAACAGAGCTACCAGAACATTTTTTTCTGTAATTTTACACATTTATTTGTGCTCATGCGTTTCTTTCATGTACTACAGCAACATTTTTTGATCATGTAAAAAATCTGCACTTTTCTGCATCTGAGGGATTTTTAAATGTGTAGTAAAATGTCTTTACACTGACACTGAATGTTAATTATGGACAGAAGACGATACACAGTCCTTAACATTTCATGACTTAAATACAATAATACATTCTGAAGTGACAGCGCTTATCCCTGCAATCGCTTTTTATCGTCCAGACTTACTAAGTGGGGCAAATTAGCGCATGAGTGCAATCCTCAGATAGTATTTATAAGCGTGGTTAGTGTTTTTTCTGCGTTAAATATTGCCGCAGGTAGCAGTAAACTGTGTATCATGTGATTTAAATATTCTCCTCCTTGTATTTTGTGCATTGAGAAAGAAAACTTTCAGAAATACATACGCAACAGGGCCAGTCGCAAAAGTTTGCACCACTTAGACGCAATCTTGTCGCTGCAGTGTCATTGTGAATATTGACAGTGTTATTTTTTTGTTTTTAACGCCAAACCTAGTTTGCGCCGGTGCAACGCGTTAGTAAACATAGCTCAAAGTTCTCTAGTAGATCCGGTCTCAGCCTTCAGAGGATACAGAAAATAAACCTGTGTCTCTCTAGATGAGCTGTGGCTCATCCGCAACTTGAGAAGGCTTCTCTCCCCAACTGATTCTGAGTATTACCAAAGTGTGATCTGACACATGTGTGATGCACATCGTGCCTCGCAGCTGCAAACGTAGCCTCCTGCGGCTGAAGAGAATCCCAAAATGTGACGAATCTGATCTGAGGACAGCTGAGAAAAGAGTCACGTTCTTCCAGGCAATAATTCCACTCTCCCAACTCTGTGAGTGCAGCTCTGTTTGCTACAATTCCTGTTCCTGATACATGCGGTTCTTTACCTCGGGACATTGTGCATTATTAAAGTGTCATAACTTTTTTTGTTGTTGTTTTTTTTAACCCGCTGATGTGTTGTACTGCTGACACTGTGTACCACGCTGTGCCCAAAACAAAAGTATACCCACTCTAGCCACACGGTTGTTAAATTGCATTGAGACACGGTGCCACAGCAGGGAGGCACACTCACACACAAAGAATGCACAGAGGCGACTTCCTCTGACACATAACTCTGAACTGCAGCCTTAAAGTCAAAGTGAATAACCTGAAGTCAAATATGTACAATTTACAATCACATTATTTTCTGATCAGATTTCCTGAAAGGCTTTTTGGGCGACAACGATGTCAATTTAAAAAAGAAAGAAAGAGAGATAAAGGCTGTATGACTGACACCAGCAAAACACAACAAAACATAAAAGCTAAGTTTTAAATATAAGTGATCAGGTCACAATCATGAATCCCATTTATAGGGCAAGTACCAAATAACAGCCTGAATCTGTTGTGCGGGTGAGCGCAACAAGAATGTAACATTTAAGTAAAGAAAGGGGTGTGGAGAAAGAGGTAGGATGGATAGATGACAGGAGAAAAATTCCAAGTGTAGAACAGAGGAGGAGGGAAAGAAACAACAGCTGGTGAAAAGGCCTCACTCTGGAGCCCCGTTTGTCGTTCCTGTCATCCTCTCTTCATCCCCCTGTTTCTGATGCTGCAGTCTGGCGTAAGTCACTGCATCTCCCCTGGAAGAGGAGGGAAAGGAAAGACAGGGGTGCAGGAGAGTGATGGTAATAATAAAATGTTAAGTTCAGGGAAGTGTGGGGAGGAAAAAAAGAAAGAAAGAATGACAGGAATAGATGACACTGTTAACTGCAAGGTTAATGGACAGCTCACCTTGAAAAGTGAAAAGTTACTTTACGTGAATAAACAACAACAAAAGAAACCACATAAATCACATTAGAACTGTTAGAGCATTTAAACTTGAGATAAAAAAACATGTTAACTTGTTATAATGACACGTTTAAGGTTTAATGTGACAGCCTGTTTCAATGAGATATAATGTGGGTGAGATATCAAAAAAACACGTTATTGCACAGTCTGTACTGTGTAGATATTTCAGATGCATTATATCGTCTTTCTTACTTTTTGCCTAAAGAAGCGAGGCCGTACAGCACTCCTGTAGCAAAGGCGATGGCGTTCCCAAACAAGGTTGTAAAGGAGAAACTCAAGAATACAGGAAACAGAGCCATCCTGAGAACAGGCAAAGTCAGTAAATCTGATTAAGTACATTTCCAAGATTATATGCGATGTGCATAACTATCAGAAAACCCAAGTTCCAAATGTTTTTTTATTTTTCCCCCATATAGTTCATTTCTGTCTCCAGTGGCATACATCATCCTCACCCACAATAGAAGAAGGCCTTCTGCCAAGGTTTGAGTTTGTCTGCACGAGCTGCGACTGCATTAGCAAACTCGATGAACTGACAACAAAACGGGACTTCACAGAGGAACAACACAAAGGCGTTCAACCTTGAGAAGGAAGGAGAGGATACGTAAGCACGGCAAGGAAATCATTCTTTGCCCTTTCCTTTTACTAAAAGCAGCATCTAGTTGGAAAAGACGTATTGTGCTTTCATGGAAACAACAACAAAGTTCTCACAGTGAGCCAGCTAGCCAAATTGGAGATACAGTTACCACTTAACCTGCTTATAACTTAAAAATCCTACCTAAAATCAAGAATTGTTAAGGCACTTTGGCGCAAGATGCTCCAATTTACTCTTCATACCTCCTTTGTTAGAGGAGTAGGTGTGGTTAGGTGGCTATATGAGACTTCTGCTCAATATCAATGTATAGTGCACTGAAAGGCTCTTCATTTGGTGACTTTAATCATTACTTTACACAAACTGGACCAGAAAAGGCAACTTTCTGATTGTCTTTGAATGCGCTACATCACCAACACACAGTGTTGCCTAAAAAGAGGTCATTTCATATTATGTTTACTGCTTTTTCACCTCTGAACTGTCCTTTAAACTATCTAGCTGTGTGACATGTGAATATTACAAAAGTGCGACAGTAATGGGACTTACACCATCCACACTCCAGCAGCAATGTTTAGAGGGTTCACAGTGACACAGTTCCACACTCCTGAGATGGCACAGGCTGCATGATTTGGACAGGACAAAACACAAAGGGCTGTTATTATGACACCACAGACATCAGATCATTGCATGATAGAGAAAAAAATCCGTCCCATACATCCGGCTGAAGCTGTTAATACAGTTCAGCCACTTCAGTGTCGAAAGTTGTGTGGGAAAGTTGTCATGTGTAAGCTCTTTAGTGACATGGAAAATATGGAACATACGAATGCAAAAGGACAACAAACACAGAATGAAAGAGGTCTCATGAGCGCTACAACTGTGCTCTGTGTTTGTTCTGAAACAAATAAACGAAAATCAAATAAACTGTTCAAATACAGCACGCCTATCTCGATGAAAGGGCGATTATGAAACAAGGCCTGGCCCAAAGATTAATTACACAGAATAAATTTGACAGAAATCAGGTCAAAAATCAAAGCAGGCTGCCTTTTTCATGTACAAGAGAATTTGTTTCAGAGTGTTTTAATAATAACTGCATCATAACTGAGGCCACGTTCCTCTTTTTGGCTAGCATTTGTTTGAAACCTTTTAATCCTTTCACTCGCAGCATTTCTCCACAGTGATTATGGTAGACAACATCTACACAGTGTGAGGAAGATTTTCCACTGCTAAGAAGCAGAAGGTCCACTATTGTATGTAAAAAAAACTAAATATGTGTACAGCAGAAAATGAGACAGACCAAAAGCTCAGTAGAAAACAGACGGCTGGTGATGGTGAGTTCAAAAGCTGTGTAAAAAAGCCATGTCTACTTCCTACATGTAAGGATTTCTGGCAGGCTCTAATGTATCCAACTTGGCACCTCACATATCACGGATGTGTGTGAAATAAAGCAATTAACACAGAAAATGAACTAATGGTGTAAATTACTGCCAGTTTGATTCACACTAAAGTAATGCAGTCAACTGTAAACACAAGAAGTGCTATCTATATACACGATATCCATGTAGAATATAACAGGTAAAGTTTTGGGGTTGGCTATTATTATATCTTCAGTCTGCTGTATGTGTGCGCTTATATGTATCCACTACATTGAAATTACTTCCATAACATTCAAATGTGAACTCCACAGCTATTTTTTTAAAAGAAGATATATCTGAAAAAAATCTCACTGCTTCTAAATCTTACGCTAAATATTGTATTAAGTATTAAGTAGTACTGAGGACAAGACTCTCAGCACTGCAAAATCTGCAAAACAACAACAACAAAAAGGAAATCCAAAAGGTTATTTGCCAGTAGTTAATGTTAGAAATAAAAATGCTAAAACTGTAAAAATTTTGTTTTAGATAATTAAAAAAAAGAAGAAAAATCCTAAAAGTTAATGTATATTTTATTAGAATTTACAGAATTTGCTGTAAGGTATCAATCAATCATAAATAAATAAAAATAATAAAATGAAAAAAAAAGACAAGTTCTAATTAAAGATATTTTTTAAATGTAAAAAAACCACCTTGCACTAAGTCGTAAAAACCCTTGAGTGCAGAACACCAATCTATGTCTAAACAGAGTTGTATTTTTAGGGTGGAGTTGAGAGAGTATTCAAGTCTTGCAGTTTTCACCACTGTGGTAACTAAACCAAATAACACCACAGAGCAGCTTCATGCTGAAACTCATCCACTGCACCTTCAGACAATCCAGCTTCCTTAATAATACAGAAGCCACTGAATATGCAGCTGTTAATGTGATACAGCCACTGTGACTCTGGTGTCACTGTGAAGGAGAGATGGATACAGGGAGAGGAAGGGTGGATCAGGGATACTGCAAAAACTGCAGAGCCAGCAGTTATATTTAAATAAATAAATAAATAAATAAAAAGCCTCACATGAACCTCCTGAGGGGAATACCTGAGTATGTGCGTGTACACCGCGGTTCGTTTTGGCAGAACAAGCTGCTGTGGCATGAAAAAACAAACAGGCGGTGCCCAGGAGTGGCTGCTGCTGCAGCGGCGAGGGGGACAAAGCAGTGACAAAGCTTTTGTTTAGTGGCTGTGCAGTTAAATTGCGGCATATTCACAATCTAAAACAGATGTTTCGTTATGAAAATGCCATGCCATGTCACTCTGCAGCTGCCCCTCATCTGCATACTGAGGAGGTCACATACCAGTATCAATTACGGCGTAAAGATTATTCACATAGCTGTCACACAAAATAAGTAAATGTCGTGACCTGGCACACAGCAGCAGCAGTGGTCATAGTGCACAGTCAGTGGTATTAACTAAAGCTAAGCGTGTGGTCATGGCGGGATTTGGGTTTCTGTGGACGTAACGTTATTTACTCGAGGAGTAACATAAGACTTTGACAACTACTTACATATTCCTCCCAAAACCCCAGCTATTTTGCAGAGCCATCTGTACCACCATGTCATTCCATCATCATCCGGAACGGATTTTGTAGGCGCTGCCGTCTCTTCGGTGCTCATTGTGTTTTTCTAGCTACGCTTGCTAAAGCTAACCAAAGCCAGTATTTACAAATATCAGACCACCAAACACCCAAATATGAATATATAAATTAATGTAACAATACCCAGTAAACTAATTCCTAACTATCTTACTCCGACCTCGCGGTCCCTTCGAATAGTTTTATATCTTTTTCAGTTTATACGTCTTTTTTTTTTAATAAATTATTTTCTTTCCTTTGTCTGCTCCAGTTGGGGTCAGCTGCCCGATGTTACGAGGAGCTTCTACACACGGCTTAAGACAGTCCCAGCGAACCGGCAAGCTAACGCTGAAAAGCACCGCCACCAGCGGCCGCTAGGCGAGGATGTCGCCGCAGCGCCTCTTATAGCTTCAACTTCAAAATCAGTCACATAAACAAAAACACAAACACGCTCTCTTTCTGCCGTTTCCAAACTGTCCACCCAGTGCGTTCAGGTTAATTTAGCAGCTCTGTCTTTCGCCTGTTTACGTGTTAAATAGACGTAAGCAGTGCATTGTGGGAAGGTTCCGATGTACGTCACGGTTTGTTTACATCCGGGCGAATTCCTACGGGCGGGTTTGGTTCGCATTTGTACTTTATTTATGCTTGTTACAGTAGAAATACTAGCATTTCACATCCATTTGTTGGCATTTTAATACTTTTCTACTAAAGTAATGTTATTTTTAAGTTGTGGCATTAGGTGCTGGGAGTGTACACTCAAGACTAGCCACAGTATTGTGGCTGGTTAGTGCCATTTAAGACCTCTCCCATTACCATTCATGCTACGCTAAATTACGTTTAAATTACAGAAAAGCTCAATTTCTTTTTCACTATCTACTAAATAGAACTTTTCTTTAAAAACAAATGTTTCTGTAACACATTTCTTTCATTCTTCATAGTACAGGCCATGTAGAAACACTGAGTTGTACAGTTACAATTGAATTTCTTTTTCTCATAAGATATCTCAGGGATTTTTAAATGTGTAATTAAATGTCTTTAGACTCACGGGTCTGGCCCACTTTTTTTTTTTATTCATACAGAAATCCAAGAGACACTAAACCTTTAAACCACACTAAAGATGTGGGAAACATCTAGTGTCGACTACGGGAAAAACTCACAACATACCCAGTGTTTGCTCTTTACAATCGCAAGTGTCCTCTTTAGAAAGTATGAGAAAGCAAAATCATTTGATTCCAGAAACAAAACTTTAGATTTTTAATAAATCTGTCTTTGATCACTCATTCATACACATAACACACTTCTCCCCCAACAAACAAAAAACCCACTTATGACCTCCAAACGAGCCTTACAAATAAACCTGTCCCCGTTTCTGATTTCTTGGTAGCTAACGATAGTTAATGCATATGACACAAGACTGTCAAATGACTCAGCATTAAAGATGGCAACCTACCTTTTCACAACAGTGTTGCTTTGTGCCTTCACATAATAATTCATTAGTTTAAGAGTATGCACAGGTACTGTGAATTTATTTTAAACACATTAATATTTTATGTTAAATGTGTTCTTTATTGAAGATGGCATAGACTGTCAATGATGCTGATGTAGTAGAAAAATAAACTTTCCTCTTGGCAATTTTGCTTCTTTAGGTGCAATGCTATGGGCTGTTGTATCTGCATTGGCGAGGACAAGCACGTTTTAATAGGCTGCTGTTCAGGGCCCTTAAATATCATATGAGTGCGTTTATAACATCAAAGTCAACTCTGGGAAGTGTGAGGGTGTTTAAATGGCCAACTCTAGCCTCACTCTGACAGTAAAGTGGACTGTAGAGGCTTTAGAGTTCTCCGGCTAGTTCTCCTCTCCAGTCCTATTGGCGCTGGTTTCCTCTTCCCTGTGGGCGTGCGGCACAGCATGTCATCGAGCGTCTGCTGAGTCACCTGACCGTCTCTTTCAAGCTGAGTCACTACCTGCTCCACTTTTATTATGTGTGGCCTGCCTTGACTCCGCAAACGCAGCAAATCCACCTGAAACGGATGATACCAAGTCAACTCTCGGGCAGATGATTTTTCTCTCAAGTTTAAATGAACAATCTGAGTAACATTTCCTCAGAGTAGCTTGGATTAATAATAACAGCACAAGGACACATCAAAATTCCGTTGGACTAGATTTTCCAATGTTTATCACAGAGAAAAAAAAAAAAAAAAAAATGTGTAGAACTTTAAATGCACCACTCATTGTACATAAGCATTTACACTAACAACAATTATGTAACCCTAACCAATCGCCTGGCAGCTGCAGTAATTTTAAGTAGCTGTGTTTCACTTACCACCTCCTGAGAAAACTCTGGCTTTTTTACAAAAGATGGACTTTTTGGCAACATGGCTGCAGAAAGGGTAGAAATAGCCTCTGCCAACGCTCCAGACATTGTTAGTATTAGGACCTAAAGTACAAACAAATTACACAGAATGACAGGAAGAAGTAATGCAAGAAGTAATGCACATTACATTTTACATGCTGCACCTTTACCTTAAAATTTTGGCATAATCTGCTGTCAGTGCTCATAATTTGTGAAAATAATGACTGAGCCTTTTCTAGGTCACCCTGGAAAACACACACACACACACACACACACACACACACACACACACACACACACACACACACAAAGAAAACAAATGATGCTCTAAATATGTGCTATATCTCACTTCATGCATAAGAGGTACATAATGTAAAACTCACTCTTCGAAGTGCTAGTGCTACAGCGAAACAGTAAGTATGCCTCGGGATGAACTGCCCTCTGGTCTGTTCCTCTTCTATGAGCGTGATGCAGATCTGGTAGGTCTCTGCCGTATTCTGACCAACACAAAAACAGGGCATCGGTCCAAATATAAGAATAAATAAGGTTGTAATGTTAAATGAAAATAAAAGAGTAAAATATCTGAAACATTACCAGCTTATAGCAGGTACCAGCTGCTAACGTGAGAGTGTCTTTGTTGAATGGTATGCCTTGGCTCCTCATGGTTCTTAGAACCTCCAAAGCATCTGCAATAGTTAAAAGTTTGCATTATTATATAAATATCATAATCACTGTGGGAGAAAAACAAACAAACAAAAAACACAGGAGAGTTAATCTGTTACTTACTTTCAAAGGAGCCTTTCATGAACAACATGTCTATGGTTATATTAAAGGAGGTGGTGTCGTGGAAAAATCCTTTCATGCTCTGTTCAGACAGGAGAAAATAAAATGTTATTAGTCAAACACTAAAGTATATGCCCAGTCTAGTTACTGTTGTTTAACTTAAGTTTGGATGTTACCCAGTTTACCTTGTCTGTGATTGTAGCAAAAGCCATGCTCTCCAGACCCAACTCATAGCACAGTCTCATGAAGAGAGGACCAAATTTGAAGTCTCCATACAACAAGTTATGGTTTTCTGTGTGATACCTTATGAGAGCAAGCCAGCAATGGGTAAGTGAGGTTTGGCTGGGTTGTTTTTTGGTCATTAACAACTATCCCTGTATGAATGCTGCACACTTACCTATAGATGGCATCTCTGGCTATTTGCATGTCATCTGCTGACTGGCACAGGTGAAGGACAAGTTTCAAATCATCCCGCAATATCAGCTCATTCCTTTGCAGCTTCTGACTGAATAGGTTAATATAATTCCCTGTAGTGTAAGGTTTACACAAAAGTAAGTTTTATACGACATAAATTTGCAGAGCTGGGCCAAAGACAAGAATAACTACTTCACCTTCCGATCCATTGACATGGTGAGCCACTGCCAGCTTTCTTTGCTGGAAGTCTTGTAGCTTGATAACATCTTCCGACAACAAATGCCTTTTTGCTGTAGGGTGGTTAAAATGCGTGGTTGAATCCATAATCAGTTACCAATACATGGCAATCATGGGCAAAAATAATAATAACTATACGAGAAGAAAGCTCTTACGAGTCCCTGTGATCAGGTAGCCTTGCATAGAATAGCTTGCACAATACTCACATAGCCAAAGAGAACAACAGTGGCAACAGTTAAGCTTTAAAGTCCAAATTCTAGTGGGCTTTATTTTAAGTTCAGTACCCCCATTAGCAGCTGTACCTTGCTTTAATTCACGTGTGCTTGCTTTACAGGGTGCTAGCTCCCCCCGCTATGCAAACCACGCAGTTTTCATACTACCTTTTAAAGAGCGACAACATTTGTTGGCGACTTTTGTTTGTCTTACCTCCTATGCAGCCTTCAATCCAGCCTAGCTGTAAAACACCGTAAAAAACTCCTTTAGAGGGCTCATATAATAACGACCGACAACATTTACCAAGTCTGCCCAGCGCCATATCTCCCACAGGCTGTACCATGGCAATGAAATCAAAGGGGATGTTATTGGTAATAATAAAGCAAGGTTTTAAATAAAAAAAAATTCCGCCCTGGAAATTAAACCATATAAAAATAAAACACTTAAAAGTGTCAATATTTTATTTAATCTGAATAATATAATTAGTTATTATTTTTAATTCCGTAATGTGCAATTTCCAGTTGGTATGATCCAAAATGGCACCGCTTAATGAGCCGGCTCAGTTTTTTTAAGCAGGTCGAGGGAGAACAGATTTTTCATTATACATCAGAAATAATGTGATCGTCATTTAAAACGAAGCTTTAACTATATTCTTTGAATCGTGGTTTCCAGAAAGGCCACACGAAATTATATTACTGAACAAAACGGCAGCAAACAGGAAAATGTGTTTATCTGTTAACCAGCAGGTGGTGCTGTTGGGCTGCAGAACATTTCTGGTTTGGCGTCATTGCTTGGAGCAGCTACAGTGTTTGTACTGTACCCACACAGTGAGGTATAATATACACAGTTTAATTATGTAAAATGCAGGGACTCAGAAAGTCAACTATGAGTTTACACTCATATGGTATTATTCTTTGTTACTATATTGCTGTTTACTGTAATATATGTTACTGAACAAACAATACATTTTTTTAAAATTTATATTTAAGTCATTTCTGGGCCTGTTTGACATTTACGAGATAAATTCACGTCCTCTGTAAAATGTTTCTAATGTTTCAAGCTATCATTCCAGATCCCCTTGTCGCTTTGGGCTCCTCTATGTCTATATTTTTAAAAGGTGAATCAAAAACTAACATAATGTTCTCTAATGAGCAAACACCTACATCATGCCAAATCATATTTTGCACTTACAATAAAACAAGATAAGATAAGATAAGATAGGATAAGATAATACAATTTGTGTAAGAGATCCATAATTTACATTATAAAATCCAAAACCATTCAAAAGTTGTATGCCAATTTCATGTCATGCAGGAAAAAAAGAAAATATGGGTTACAAGTAAGGCTATGAATGAATTCATTTAATTTTTTTTTTCAATATTTTTTATTGAGCATCAAGAATGTAATACAAAGATATACATGTAATGAAGTTACAATGCTTCTTTTTATATGTGTACCCCACCCCAAGAACATATTGGACACCAATCCAGAAAGAAAGAAAAAAAAATTAAAATAAATAAATAAATTTAAATGAGGTACATCAAAATTCACCATATTTAAAGATGTGCACTAAAAAGGCAATAGTTTGCACAAAATTAATCACCATCATAACAATAAGGGTTACACCTCCTGGGTCTAGGTGCGGCTTGCCCCTCTGGGGGCGGGGGTACCTGGACCTGGCCTCTGGCCTCTGGGCCTGAAGCTCGGTCCTCTCTGGCGCAGCTGGCTGCCGGCAGAGCCCGCGGGCACGCCACTGCAACCCCCTCTGGCCTCTGCTCTGTGGCTGCTGGGTGACCTCTCATTTAGGGCTCTACTCAGCTCTTCCCAGGAGGGTGGCACGGTTCCCCCCCTTTGGTGGTCCTCCTTGGGTCCTCGTACTCTGGGGCCTCTGGATGTCTGGGGCCTGGATCTCCTCCATTCCTGCTTCATGCCCTGGGGGACGGGGCTATGGCTCCCCTCACTCCCTAGCAGATCGTTACATGGAGAAACCTTTTGAATACAAGCGTGCCGATCCACACAGGTGTACACACGGGTGTTCACAGACACAAACTACACCTTTCTTGGCTGCTACCCCAAAGCACATTGTGCGCTGTCTATCTTGCGTGCTGCACAATAACATTTAATATTTAGTATCTCTACTGCTAGCTAGTTTATTGTGATGGTGCTGTATTTATTATGTTGCTGTTTTTTGTTTGTTTGTTTTCTCTTCTGTTTTTTTTCTCCATACAGGTGATCCAGGTGTTTTGTTTGTTTTCTCTTTCTTTCTTCTCCCCTTTCTCACCATCTCTTCTCCCCTCTATTTTTCTTTCTCTCCCTCTCTTTCTTTCATTCTTTCTCCCTGTCCTATCCCCCAGTCATGTCTGTCCCGACTGTAACAACCGAAAATAAAATAAATACATAATAAATAAAGGTCAATCAAATGGACCAATATGGCAAGGCCATGATGATCCACTTGGTAAAGTAAATCCGCTTGGCATCTCTCTTGGCCTTAAGACAACAATTCTGATGGCTAAAGATCCAAACGGGACAGGGAAAAAAAAACAAAAACAAAAACAAAAAAACAATAAGGGTATACGGTAGCTGCCAAGCGAGTATCACATGGGTATGGTTTTAATTTTCTCTAAATGTTTTAGCAATGTATCCCAAACAGCAAAGAATCTCTCCTTCGACCCCTTGAGAGTATACTTTATTTTTTCCAGCTGTATAAATTGTGTCAGGTCACTGAACCACAGAGCCAATTTGGGTGGCTTTTGTGACTTCCAATGCAATAATATCCTTCTGCGCGCAAGCAGTGTAGTGAAAGCGATTATGTTTTTTGAATTCCTTTAATTACTTTAAAGGAACATTACTTTAACATAAAAGGCTGCAGTAAGTGCCAAACTCTGCTGCTAGTTAGTGTACTCATTGACCCGCACAGTATTACATAATCATGCCTTTGCATGCTTTTTTTAATCTTTCTCATGGCGGGGGTGTAAGAAAAATGTCAAAAATGTAAAAATTCAGACAGACTACTACAGTAAAAGAAAAATATACATATGGTTTATTAGCAGTAAAGCAATTCATAAATGGAACGCAGTATGCCGTAGTTTTTCACTCTCTTTTTTCTCATTTCCTACAGGTTTGAATGTTTAGGTGGTTTCTCCCTGAAGGCAGTGGGCAGCTATAGATGAAGCAATTTTTCAGTCTGAAGCTGTTTTGCAAAGCAGTGTAAGTTTTAAGTTTTGAAAACTTAATTCCTATAATTAAGGTATTTTCTTAAATGAACTCCTAAGATGAATAGTCTTTCACAGAGAAAATAGGGCTGTGACTGGGAGGATCCCCCACAGTTGCCTTGGCAACATGAACTCAGCCCATCCGGCTGAGCTTGCTGGCTCAGCCAATCAGACACGGGGCCTTGGATAATTTATGGTTTCCTGCAAGGTGTATGTGTCTCTATGGGTTTCTCCTTCTCTCCCTCTCCATCTCTCTCTCTTTCTGTTTTTATAACAGCATATGACTGTTTTCACATACTTTAAAACCTGTGTTGCTTATCTATAGCCACAGGCTGAGCGATCAGTGTGATGGCAGCTTGTGCAAAGTTGCTGAAATGATGCAATAATCGACAGGGAGCACAACACTGTTTGCAGGGGTTCTATTTTAGCACTCAGACTCTGATTTCCCTTGACAAATGGCCAGGTTCAGCTGACAGATCACAGCACTTACATCTTCTTTGATTTATCCCTGCGTGCACTTCCCTTTAGTTTTGGAAATTGCCTGGGGTGCCCCATCATCATTAATAAATGTCCCCACTGAGACAGTTTTGGAGCAGAAAAAAAAGAAAAAACAGCTGGCAATGATTACTGTGAGAGACTGGTTGTGTTAGACGTATAAAGCCACAGTTAAACAGCTTTTCTTCATCTGTAGAATGCCTTATGATTACACTGATTGCAGGTTGATCTTAAAGGCCCATGGCTGTGCTTAGGGTTTGAAGAAACAGTAGGGATTCTCCCTTATTTGCATAACTTATAAATTAGTAGTAGGCCGAAGGAAATATGCATACATTATAAAAGAAAAAAGGCTGTCCGTTTACTAGAGTGCTGTATATTAGCTAAAAGCCCTGAAAGCTTGGCTTGCAAGCTCAGTGTTCACTTGCTCTGAGACATCAAACATGTGAAGCTGTGGTCTCCCACTGCACAACAAAATGACTCTGAATGGTGAAGACATTTCCTATCATCTTGATCTGCTGTGTTCCTTCTTCTTTTTTTTCTTTTTTTTCCCGCCTGTCCCGTTTGGTTCTTTTGCCATCAGAATTATTGTCTAAAGGCAAAGAAAGATGCCCAACTGTTGTGTTCCTTCTTGATGATCTGTTCTTTCTCAGCCGGTACCTCTGGGGCATCACATCTGAAAGGCTCTTGTGTTTAGTTCATGCTGCAGAAAGTCTGAAATCATCAGTCTCCTTTCTGCCTTTTCTTTTTCATTTTTCATATTCTTGTGACATGTTTCTTGTTCTCTGTGTAGCTATCAATCTATCCATATATTTTTGTTTTTATCTTTAAATCTGCTCTGAGCTGCACACTGTTTAATTTCCTTCACTTTTTCTTTGGAGTGGCATTGGTTTGTTAGCATCTGTTTAAGCATCTTCCAACAAACAACAAAGCATATGCATGTTATGCCTTTTTAAAAAAGTGTAATTCATGTTTTTGTATGAGATACCAATGTCAGAACAACTAGAATGCACTGCAGACAATTTTACACTAACGTTATACTTTTTTATCCATCAACACTTTTACTGTGCACACTTTGTTAATTAGTTTTTAAATACATATTTCTTTTACAGTTTGACAGATTCTCATTAATTATGCATGTATAATTAACAAAGTGATCGATCAAAAGTAGCTAATGACTTGTATCTTCAAGCCTTTTAGTCATGGTTGTGCTTTGAGCTGAATAATACCAATGCTAATCCACAAATGCTCATTATTTTTATTTGGAACATTAGCATGATAATGTTTACTAATTGGTTACAAACATCTAACACAGCTTTGGAAAAATATGACCTGTAACGGTAAGAAAAACTATCATAATTCATTTTGAATATAATTAAATGTCATGCAGATTAATCTGGTTGTCAAATCAATCAGTAATACAAAAAAAGCATGAAAATATGAATGTAAGTATATAATCTATTGGCAGTATATAAACCAAAGCTTAAAACACATTTACAAGATTATATTAATACCCCTACAGATTGTATTAAAGCACTCTCACTCTTAGTTATTTTAGCCTCATCACATCCCCTTAGACTAACTAAATGAGGCTTCCAGTCCACTCTATAAATCTCTGTGGGGACATAAATCTCTCCTCAATTCTGACTTTCAGGGACATTTGTTGGCAAGGAGGCTAAAAGAAGTAATTTCCACTCAGCCACAATTTCACTTTACAGCCAACAATCCCTGCCACATGACTGAAAATGAACAGATAGTGTAGAGGAGTTTCTATGTAGCCAGTGACAGATTTCTAATGATAGATATAGTACCAGCAGATACAAATACAGGTGCTCTTAGTTTGGGTGCTAAACCAAGGGCATTTAATTTAAAAATAAATAGAGATCACTGTATAAAGTAGGTTATATTAGTATGTAAATTTTCCTCACTTGCAAAAAATGTAAATGTAAAAAAAAAAAAAAAAAAATCCTCAATGTACCTACTTTTTCTGAAACTTTTACTTTACAGTCAGCCTCATAATGTTACTAGTTTTTGTTGCCGTGGCAGGAATTTTCAGTGGTCCGTGGTCCTCAAAGAAATCTTATAATTATCTTGGTGACACAGACTTTAAATTGAAACTAGCACTCTATACTCTGTAAAATAGACTCACTGGACACTGTATTAGATACACCTGTTCAGCCAATTGTTAATGCAAATATCTAATACACAATCACATGGCAGCAACTCAGTGCGTGAAAATATGTATATGTAGAAAGGCAACAGTAAACTAAAAAAATAACCGATGGCATGCAGAAGAGCACTGCTGAACACACAGCACCTTGAAACTTCAAGCAGATGAGCTACAGAAGCAGAAGATTGCACCGGTTGCCACTTCTGTTAGCTAAGAACAGGAAACTAAGGCTACAGTTCACAATCAGTTCACCAAAAGTGGACAACAAAAGACAGATGGTAAATTCAGAATTTAGCATAAAAGAATAAAAGCATGGATCCATCCTGGCTTAGGCTACTGGTGGTAGGCTGCTCATGGTATAACGGTTTGAGGGATATTTTCTTGGCCTTAGTGCCGTTGAGTATTGTTTAATTATTTTAACACAATTGCCTACCTGACTATTGTTGCGTACCATGCCCGAACCTTTGTTACGATAATGTGTACCCATCTTCTGATGGCTGCTTCCAGCTCAATAACACACGATAAGAAGATCAGATCATCTGAAACTGTTTGCTGGAACATGACAGTGAAACTTTACTGTACTCAATTTGTCTGTTTGCACAGTCTCCAGATCTCAATCCGCCAGTGCACTTTTGGGATGTGTAATTTTTGCATCACTTATGTGTAGCCAACAAGTTTGCTGCAGCTATGTGATGCTATCATGACAATATGGACCAAAATCTCAGGAGGAATGTTTCCAGAACCTTGTTGAGTCTTTGCCATGAAGAATTAAGGGAGTTCTGAAGGTCCAGCATAGTTTTTATCAAGGTGTAGCTCTGTCAGCAGCTCTGTCCTGGACAGTCCCCTAGAATCCAAGGTGGGTGTGAGGAGGATGTCCATTATGGACAACACTCTCATTGCCTGCATGAGATTGTGGAGGACATGAGCAGTTCATTTAGCACATACATACCATAATATACAATATACGTGTGTATATTATCACCCCCACTGCACTTTATGTACATATGAAAAAATCTCTGAGGGTATTTTACTGTATATAGCAACCATTTGTAAATAGCACAAACCACTCTTGTATAGTTTTTTTGGGGGGGTTTTAAATTTGTACACTATTTTTCATATTTATTCATTTTTCTTTTTTTTAATACAGCTGTAATTCATCCTGACTCATTCCTGCTGCTGTAACAACAACAGTTTCCCCAGTGTGGGATTAATATGTCTCTGTCCAATTATTAAGTAGTAAATGTCTAGTAAGAGCAGACATTATGCCTGGATGACTTCATCTACCTAATGAATTTGTACAAACATGAGTGGTTGTCAAAGGATCTGACTTTCTTCTGGTGTAAGAAAGAAAAACATACCAAAAGTCTTATTTTTTCAACAGATTTTATTGTGGTTGTTTTTTTAATGTTTGTTCCTTAGTAGTGGTTCCTCTTACATTAGATTCACCATATGGGTAGAAGAAATATTGCACACAAACATCAGAAAGCACTAAGGAGTATTTTTTACTTGAAACTAAGTCCTATAAGTTACACATGAGTTCGGGGGGGGAAAGGGCAGAGACGATGCAAAGATCACAAGACACCTATACCACACAGCTGCAGACAAACATTATTAAAGTTCTCCTGGGAGAAAGATCAGGAGACAAGGCAGATAAAGAGACAGAGAGAGAAAAAGAGAAAGTGCAGAGAAAGAAGAGAGAGAAAAGAGAAGTGTCAGTTCAAAGTTTGCAGGTTGCTGTTTGCTTGACAGTAAGGTTGTAGTGTTAGCTTCAGGTTCTCCTGCAGGAAAACTGCATTATTGTGGTATCATGAACACCTGGCATCACTCGACTCATATCTCGTACCGTTTGTGTGTCGAGTGAATAGCCCCAAATATGAAAAGCCTGTTTGAATTGGTAAATGTTTCTCCAGAAGCTGGCCTGTCAAAGTTGATCTGTTGTCTCTGTACTGTTAGTTTGTTATGTGTCGTGTTTGTGTTTAAAGTGTCTAGTCTTGGTTTTACATACTTTCATCTAAAACACACAAGTCACTCACTTTCACCTCTGTGTGCTGCCCCTCCACGAGAAAAAAAAGCTTCTACTAGAAGCTGATTCCCTTCTCATTCGTGACTAATTTTTCAGCCTCCTTATGCTGAACCCTCCACCTAGAAAATCTACAATGTGCTGCATTCAGTATCATGTTTATATCAACACTGTGCCACTGGCAATTCCTTGGAGTGTAGAATACATGTGTCATGGCACAATTTGCGAAAACCCTAAAATGCTCCTCAAATGTCTTTATTTAGCCTACGTAGCCCTGTTGGTCTTAAAGCAAATTTGAGCAAAACCCCCATGAAAAAAAAGAAAAAAATACTAATTTATCATAACTCATGCATGTCTTCCAAACACTTCATCTGCCACAAAGCTATTTATAATTATAGTACAATGCTTTAGAAAAACAAGACATTTTAAGGTTTATGAAAATATCCTGCTTCACCAGCTTTCCAGTGGGAAAAGGCTAGCTCCCCCCATTGCGCACTGATTACATACAAAACGTTCATAAGAAACAAGATTGGATATTCTTTTCTAGAAAGAACTTAAAATCTGTAAATAAATCAGCAAGCTGAAATAAAAGGCATTCCTCTTTGTAGATTATGCAGATGTGACAAAGACAGGGGAGAGCGCCATGAAGCAACTTCCTGTTGCACAGTGTAAAAGGCTGCCTGGACGATCAAGCACGTTAACTGAAATTTAAACGTAATAACTTACTTATACACAGACAGCGGCGTAAACCAGACAAAAACAGATGCTAAATCAATTAAAATCCAGCCAGCTCAAAAAAACAAAAAACGCAGAGAACATTTTCATAACGGTGGAGCAATCTGATGTGCCCGTAATGAATAAGATAAGTTAGACATCATTAATGTTAATCAGTGTTTAGTGTCCATTTAAGTTGAATCATATTTGCTATCGTTCAACTCTATAACCTTTTAACATCATTCTTAGGATTGACTTCCGGTGCTTAAAGCCACCTGCAAGATCTGTGCCACTTCTTATACATTCACTTTGATTCCCTAAGGCAGTAACAGAAAACATGTTATTTTTATCCTTTGGTGTGGATAACAGACATTTTCTTTTTCAAAACATACCAGATGTAACGTAGTTGTGTTTGCTGAAAGTGGTTAGGCTGATTGAAAGCTTTCTCACGTATGATGTGGGGATGCAGAGGAAACTCGATACATCAACAACAACATCATTTTCTTGAACTTCACTAGACTCAGCATAACTGGACAATCATAGCTTGGCTGGTTTATTTGGTTTCTTATCTCCCCCTGTACTCTATCTGCATGAAACATCACCCTTTGCATGGACTCCTTCAGAGCTGATCTGTATTACTGTTAGTACATAGGAGGAAAGTTTGGTAATCAGTCCTTGTTGCCGATATTTATTTCATTCTGTGTTTAGGTGTCTGCTTAGGTTTTATGCTACATGGATTGGTTTTCTTACTTAAAATTGGGACCCTTCCCGATCTCTCGAGGAACAGGCCTACATTTCTATCTTACAAGCTGGGAAGGATTCGTCCTGCATGACGACAGTGCTGCTGCTGGCCAGTACCATGATGTTCAACTCCTGTTGCTTGTCATGAGTCTCCTGGTACCACTCTCTCATCACATCAGTGTCATGGGTTGGAATGAGGGTGACCTAACATGGGCGAGAAAGAGACTCAAGAAACTGAAATGGCATCTTGAATTTAAATAATCATATAAAAACATTAACTTTAGTTGAAGCAGAGGTTTGTTTTGTATTTTTTTAATTTTTGCTGTACCGTAAATAGAAAAATGCTGCAAAAGCACACAAAACACAATGGAAATAGGAAAGAAATGATGCAAAAGCTGAAAACAATTAAAAATCACGATACAGAACAGAAGTGTTGAAGGGGAAATCATATTGTGTGTTGCAACAAGGTGTGTCTGATAGCACTGTGTTGATGTTGGTCCAGGATCTGCACTGCAAATGATGAATCACATTGTTGCAAAGTCATAGCTTTGCAATGTGAGGAAAAAATGCATTTGTTTACACAAAACTCTCTTCTGGAACAAATGGTAAGCATTTTAAGTGTTTTCCTTTTTAATTTATATGATATACTAATTATATTATCAAGTTAAGTTTGCTGTTATCCAAATTTAGGTTACTCATGCTGCTTTGCTAGTGATACTTTAAAAAACATGAACTAATTTCTTGGATAATACTAACTGAATGCTCAGACATCGTCACTGGTCAGTTACAACATTGCTCCTGGACTAAAATTATTATGAATTTAGAGAAAAAACACCACCACTGGGATATCAGACAGTGCATGGAACGGCTGCGGAAGTGAAGTGACAAGATAACAGTAACAGTTTGTTAATAGCAAACAATGTATTAACAGTATTATATGAACCACAGAAAATACACCTGGCTTTTGCAACACTGATGAACCCTGTGCTTCTGTTAAGCATGTCTCAGTGCAGTCCTTTGCATGTTTTGGTTTCTGTCACATGTGCTGGCCTGTGACATTAGCGTATCCCCAGACACGCCTCCGTTGTGTTTTGTGAGTACTCAACTTCTGCTGTGTTTTTTTTCCATTTCCATTGCATTTTATTCAGCATCTGTTGTGTTTGGTGCGCTTTTGCAGCATTTTTCTCTTTCCTGGTGTTTTCTTAAGTTGCAGTCCATTTGACCTCTTGGACCACTGTATTGCATTATTACATTATATTAATACTTGGTACTTACTTGCATATTGTTTCCCCACTGGGCTTTTCCTTCAAGCAAAGCATCAAGGACAGCCCGATTGGGTTCCTGAGCTGCCTGGTCATTGCCACTTACTACATAGTAAGAGGACCGCACACGCTTAAAGAACTCAGCATCCACATTTTTGGCACTGCAGTGATTAGGGATGTAAACCAAATCCATGTACATAGGAGGACAGTTTGGTAGAGATGGCCCACCTGATACCTTTCCACTTCCTGTACCTGAAAAAAATGTAAATTTGCCTCAGATGACATTTAGAAAATAATAAATAAAAACAAAAGATACTGTGCAGCAAATAGATGTCAAAAACTGATATGTGATACACTGTATATATATATATATATATATATATATATATATGTATGTATATAAGTACTCACCTGATGTGGTGCTTTTTACCCCTCTGGAGGCAGAGGTATTGGTTGCATTTTTGGCATCTTTCCCTTCTCCTACACCCTTCTTTGGAGAGGCCGTCTTTGAGTCCTTCACTTTTGATAGACCAACCTTTCTAGATGGTGATGAAGATTTTTTGGAAAGTTTTTTCTTGTTGGGCTTTTCGCCTCCTTCTGTGTTAGCATTGTGGAGGTTTTCTTCAGCCTTGAGGGCCTCTGGATCCACCATGCAGACATCATGGTGACCTGAAGATGGAGCAGGGTCCCTGAGTGCAACGGGAGGAGGATCAGCATGCCTGTAGGTGAGGGTTCTGTCAGTAGGCAGAGTCTCAGAGTCATCTTCAGAGTCAATGTTTGCATCTGCTGTAATTGAGGGGCACTCTTCTGTCCCCGGTGGAACATCTGAATCTGTCTGGGAGGGAGCAGATTCACTAATGGATGTTGGCGGTGTCTCCTCACATTGCCTGGTGTAGAGCTTACCTCCTGGTGGTGGAGGTCCTCCTCCTGACTTGGCCAGAGGTTTCTCATCGTCCAAGGCATTCTCTTCATTGATGAAATACTCCAGAGGGTTAGGGTTGATGAAAGATGGGGAGAGTTCTGTTTTGGGGTGACGGTATTCACATGAAGTAACTAGGCAGAGGTCCACATCTGTCTTAGACGGAGCACAGGGGCTCCTCTTAGTGGAGTCTGGGTCTTTGGAGCCACAGGCAGAATTATACTGATCACAAGAGAGGGGCAGATGTGATGGGGAAGGAAGTTTAGGGCTCACAGGGGATTTTTTCTCAAATGTATAATCCTCACATTTAAAGGGATTAGTTTCCTTTGCCTGGAAAAGTGTCTCCTCTTTTGAAAGAGTGAAAGAAGAGGATGGGGAAGTAGCTTTTGGGGGTGAGGGTGACCTGTCATATTCTTGGTATGTGTCAGATTTATCAGCTATATCCTCCACAGATGGTGAAATGGGGCTGCTGCTTTCTTTACCTGCTGGACCTCCAAGCACAGGGGATGGCTCACTGGAATGGGGAGAGTGGATTAGTGAGGTTGCTTTGGGGGTGACTGGAGACTTTTCTGTTTGCTCAACCACAGCACGTGTCATCTCTGTCATTTGGCATGGGGTTGTTGCAGAGGGAGTAGACTGAGATGCATCTGATGGGGTTGCAGAAGTGGCACGAACTGAATCATTTTCTTCAAAAAGTGATGGATTTTCCACTGCAGAGGTTGGGTCTCCAGTTGCTCTTATGTCAGTTGCATCTGAAGGACTGTAGTCAACCTCAGTTGGGCCATTTTCTGTAGCACGTGAGCTGCTGCCCACTGATGGGTGCTCTGGGGACTGCTTGCTGAAGTCCAGGGCTAAGGAATGGTCAGGGGATTCCTGACCAAACTCTATTGACATGGTAGAGTGCTCTGGGGATTTTGTATCCTGCATCTGTGTCCTGCTTTTTGTTTTGGGGGAGATGTCTGGGGAGATTGACATTGGCCTTGGGCTATCATCCTTGGATGGAGATCCCTCTGCCTCATGGAAAGTGGTTGGGGTCTGAACCACAGAGACGGACAAAGAGTCGTCTACTTCAGTTGAGTGAGGAGAGCCCACTTCGGCATGAAGGGAAGGAGAGTCCGTGGTTGGTTCTGGCAAGGAGCTGGTGGCCAGGGAAGCTGTGGATGCTGAAGCTAAATGTGAGAAAGTGTCCTCTGCTACTACTTCCTCCAGAGGAGTTCCAGACTTATCTGATGTAGTGCCCTCTGAAATTGACATTTTACTCTCTTCTTTGAACGCTGTGAAAGGGTTGATGTCTGATTCATGTTTGGTCAGTGGTGCTGAAAACAAGACGGAATGACTGTTTTCTCCTGTTTTCTTAGGATCTATATCAAAGGGGGACTTTTCCTTCTTTGTTGGAGAATCAGGTTCAGCTGTTGGCGAGCTCTTTGGTGAGGATGCTACCCTCTCTACTGGGGAGGAACTTTCTAGTTCCTGTTCATGAGGCTCTGGGGTACCTCTGTTGGAGGAATCTTCTTTATCACTTGTAACCTCCACAATTACTGGACCCTGTTCTTTTCTTTCTTCTGATGTAGTTGGCAGAGCTCCCGCTTTTTCATCTACGGGTGACTGATAGTAAGGAGTGTGACCAGATGACTGAGGCGAATTAGCACCTTCTAATGTCTTATCATCTGGGCTAATGGAGGAATCTGCTGTTGCTCTGGTGTATCCTGCCAGTGTGGTGGATAATTCTATTGGAGGAGCAAACACTGATGGTGAATCAGATATATCCTTATTGTCAACTGAGGGAGATCGCACAAAAGGTACTGTTGTGGATACTGAACTGAGTTTAGATGAATCCGCATCATATTGAGCTGCGGCAAAGCATTCAGCTTTTCCTGCAGAGAGAAAATCCTTGGAGAATTTATCTTCTTCTAGAGATGAAGGCGGAGATATTGTAGAAGCAGAATGGTTGTAGTCCCGACCTTCAGTGGCATCGCTCTGAGAGCGATTTAAACATGGAATATCCTGAAGTTGAGAGAGCTTCTTTCTGTCACACTCTGATGTGCCAAACCTGCCAACATCCCGTGATGGAGACTCATTCTCGTCATTGGTGGCTTCATCGCTCATAATGTCCCTGGGAGTCATCATCTCATCCATCGGAGTAGGCACACTAGAGATTTCAATGGTGGACTGGGTGTGGCCAGATGTGACAGTGTAATCTTCAGGAGGTTCGTCTCTGTTCTCTTCATCGGAGGCTGTTGAACTCTCAAAGCCAACTGGCACCATTTCATCATGGATAGACGCAGCTGGAGACACTGGTGAGGACACTTTAGGTGAAGCAGATACAAACAGATTTTGATTCTCTGTTTCTTTTTGACTAATGAACTCATTTTCTACATTGTTGTTTTCAGCACTAACTTGTTTCATTTCAGCATGTTTCTCTTGGTGTTCTTCCACACTGGGAGGAAGATTATTTTTAACCAATTCTGCTTTCTGTGGTTCATATATTTCTTCAGTCTCTCCTTTCTCTTCATAATCCCCTCCCTCAGATGTCTCCTCCATCACAGTGCCCTCATCATCAAACTTCTCTGATACACTTCCATTGATTTTTCCCTTGAGTACTTGTTCATCTGGAGTCTCTCCACTTTCTCCTTCCACCTCAGTTGTGGTTATACCTTCATCAACAGACTCTAATGCCTCAGGTGACTCTTTGGTTTGAATCACTTCTTCATGGTGTATCATCACAGTCTCCTTTTCCACATTTTGTTCAACTGTTGCATCGTCCTCCATCAACTCTTCAGCTCTGAGCTCTTCAAAGTCCTTAGTGAGGTCCTCTGGTGAGGACATCAGAGATCTTTCTTCTTCTGGATCCACTGTCACTGGAGCAGCACTAGCTTCCACTTTGGTGGTATCCTCTTTTGTCTCCTTCTTTGCCACCTTTATCTTTCCTTTGTCTTTTAACTTTGATGGACCTCCTGAATCTTTCTTTGAAGCATCATCTTTTTTCAGAGGCTTTGGTTTGAGATTCTTTTCTTCACCTGCAGCAGATGCCTTTTTTATATCTTTTAATGGCCTTTTGGCGTCTTTCTTTTGCTCTTTCTTTTCTTCTTTCTTCTCTTTCATAGGTGAGTCTCTTCTGATATCCTTTTTTAGACCTTTCTTTGCATCCTCTTTCTTCACTTTTTCATCTTTTTTGCTTTCTTGTTTGAGGGTTTCATCTTTTTTTGCCACTTCTTTTTTAACCTCCTTTTTCTTTTCCACAGACGCTTTGGCCTCCTTTTTAACAATCTTCTCTTTTTCAGCTTTTGGTTTCTTTTTTTCTGGCGTTTCATTTTGGGCAGCTTGCTCTGCCTTTGCTTTTGATTCTTTCTCAGGTGCCTTTCCCTTTTTCAGTGGGACTTTTTCTTTTTTCTCCATCTTTTGTGTTTTTTCACGAGCTGATTCTGCATCAGCCTTTGCCTTTTCTGGTGTTTCCTCAGTGGAATCCTTCTTGATGTTTTTGACTGGTGAAGGCTTTGGGGTAGACTTGAGGCTCTCTTTGCTGTCTGTTCGGTGTTTCATCTTGGCTTGCTTCAGTGTCGGTGTCGACGGCATGTTCGGCATGTTAGCAGACACTGCTTTTTGAGTATAAACGGGCTGCTTCAAGAAGTCCAGGTGCTTAAGCTTTTCTAAACCTTCAAAAATATGATGCTGGGTGGCATTTCCGGGAAAGAGAACACGAACAACTTTATCTGAGGGATTTGCAGGGTGCCACACAATGAGTGAAGCAATGGAAATCATGTGAGAGAGAGGGAACTCTGATTCTTTTCCATTCGGGAGCAGGATGGAAGTGGTGTCCTTTTCACTTCCTGTCCACTGTTTTATGAAGTGCTGCATCTCCTTGCTGTTCTTTGATGGATTAAGCACATACATCTCAAGCTTGCCCACGCCCATTTTCTGAAAAAGTATGATCGGTTCTATGGTGTTTCCTACAGGTCTTTGCAAAGGCTCAGTCCGTAAATTTAGCTTGTTAAGAAACTGCTGAGTGAAAGCTGCCTCCTCAACATTTCTGCGCACTCTGTAATTGGGTTCAGGATTGTCCAGGTTTTCGGGAAGATTCACAAACACAATGCCAATGTCTGGAGAAATCATGTTCTTCACCCAGTCGCTGTTTGCCGTTGAACCCTGCGACTGTTCCTCCTCGAGCTCTGCAATCTTCCTCAGCAGCATGCTATTGATGCCCGGAAGATTGTCGTCACCGATGTGGGTCAGGAGAATGGAGTCCACCCGGTCTAGATGTCTCACCAGCTTCCAAAAACATGACTTTCTGTCTGAACCTCCATTGATTAGCATGTTGAAGCCGTTGACAGCAAAGAGGGCGGAGTCACCGCGACCTCCGGGGAAAATGTAGCAGCATGGTTTGGAGAGCTTGAGGAATCCACCTGAGGTTGGTGGTTCTAACATGTCAAAAGGAGTTGGGATCTCTACAGATTCAGATAAGTACTCTGTGAACTCTGAGAGGCCCTCCATTTCAGGAAGGATGAGAGTAGAGTTTAGTTTAATGTTAATGAAGTCCTGCAGATTGTGTTTGTCCAAGTTGGAATTTTTCCATTCGCCTTGTTCGGGGCAGGAGAGAGTGAGGTTGGCTTTGTTTGCTGGGTGAATGGTGCTGAGCAATTCACCAATCTGGCCATGAGAAAAAAATGAGTGACTTTTAATGGAATCAGTAATGCACTTACAATAATTTCAGGTTCAGTATGTGTCTGTAAGTATATGGGTAGACCACCACACATTTTTTTCTCATTCTTTTTTTACCTTTCAATAACCAATATGTAAATGTGTCGGTACAATGTAGCATATGTTGTATGTCATAAGAAGAACCCTCCCCATGTTTGCTCACCTCTTGGTCAGTGAATATGTCTATGAAACTGAAAAATGAGAACAATCCAGACTGAAGGATCAGCTCCCCGGTGTTTTCAGAGCATTGTCCTGACAAGACCAAAAGTTTGTGTCTGGCAGTGTCAGAGATCATCAAACGCACCTAGAAAGGAGAAAAAAATATACGTTGTCTGTGCACTGATTTGTTCAACAGTAGATAATAATTTATATAAACTTGGAGAAAAGCACTTATGTGGTGACTATTTACTGCAGCTGCAGTCCATCTCCTCAAAATAATTATATTAAAGCAAAAGGAAATAAAGAAGCTCAATACTTATGCATTTGGCTTAATGATAAATGTACTAGAAATACCACCAGCTTCAAGTCACTTATTTCCATTAGCTAATTAGCTTAATTGTTCTCTTACTGTCTATTGTACTGTCATCACTCTATCTCGCTGTCCTTCACTATTTCTGATGTTCTTTTTTTCTACTTCAGCACCATCAGTTGCTCTGGGCGGCTGGCCAAATCACTCCTGCTATGCTCTGTGATATTATAAGTGCAGAGTATGACTGCAAACAGGGAGGGAGTGAAGGAAACAACGAGAAGGCGCAATTCCTGATCCTCTCATATTTTTATTCTCCTTGAGGTTTAGCGAAATCCAAAATCTGTGCTTGCTATTCCAGCAATAAAGAACACATCAGTCCAGGTTCTTAGATTTCTTATTACACCCCCCCACCCGTTTTTGGTTCTTAGTCAACATCAGCAAACACACCAGGCTGAATAATTACCTGTTTTAAGATTTAAATGTTTTGTAAATGCTGGTGGGAGAATAATGGGAAGAAGCTATAATTTCTAGTAGGAAAAATGTTTTACCTCGGTACTGACGGCTTCATCTGAAGGGTTGATGAGCACAACGGTCTCCAGAATATTACTTTTGTGGTGAAGAATTCTCTGGCCTGAAAAGAAAACAGAAAATAGATATAGTAAAATAAATAATTAAATATAAACTCATGCTATGAGTTATATATAAACCCTGCTGTGAATATAATTAGATAGAACCAAGAGGCATAATCAATCTACAGAGTAGCTGACCAACAGAAAACTGTTTTTATTATTTTTCAGAGCGTATCAGATACAGCCTCTCAGTAATGATGATATCCTACTTTATTGTATAAAAGACACAATAAAAGAAGGAAAGCATTTACTAATTTGCCAACCAAACCAATTAGCTGATTACTCAAGGAAATAACTGGATTTATCATTTAATAAATGTAAAAATTATTATTATTATTGTATGATCTGCTGTACAATATGAAGCGCCAATAAAATAAAATCGAATTGAATTAAAAATCAAGTATTTTTTGCCCCTGTGCTTATTAATTTATAGCAAATTAATTACTAGAATAATTAAAACCGCAACAATTTCCTCTCTGAAAACACAATCGTTGCACCTCACTTATTTCAATTAAAAATCGACTTTGATTATTGTCATACAGTCAGTGCTGCTGTACTTTATCATTTATTTGACCATTTTTTGCAAAAATGTGTTAAGTAAGCCAAACAACCAGCAGTGCAACACAAATCTGAAGTGTTTCATGTCTACTCTGCTAACCTGAATTTCAGTCTCTGTAACCTACATTAAAAGATGGGGAGCATACAGTATTCAATTTTTTGCCTTAATATTTGATCATTAGCATGATTATTGTCATCATAATAAGATAAAACTGATTACAAAGCTGTAATGAATCTCCACTCTTCTGGTTCTTATAAGGACACATCAGCACTCTGCAAATTTATCAGATGCTGGCAGCTGCAGTGTGGCTGTGTAAACGTTAATGGTTTCTGCAGAGGAAAGCGCTTCATTTTGAATCCTGCTCCTTGACATTAAAACTTGTTTTAAAGCTCCTTCGTTAACCTTTGTTGTAAGACACCAGTTTACCAGTCAGCTTATGTAAGTGACACAAGAATAATTTCTCTTTGATCTGTGTGAATTCATCATTATAAAACTATCATATTAATATTCATATATTAACAGCAATGACTGATTTTTCATGAAATATACATATTTCTATTACACATGTTCTATTGCCTTGTTCTTCACTGTTTATGCAGGAAATTTAAGTGGCCAGACATTTACATAAATTTGTTGTTTGTTTTAATCACATGATTCTTTTAACACTGTAGATACACGTTTGCTATTGGCTGTTTACTTTTAGCTTGTCAGTTCTGCAGCTGTTCCGTCACATTTTTTGTCTCCCCACAAATACTTACATTGTGTTTTATTATTTTATTTATCTATTTATTTATGTTTTGTAAACTCTTGCAGCTTTTTTTCTATTTACGTTGTGCTTTATTCGACTTCTTTTGGAAGTTACAGTGCGTTTGAACTCCCAGTTCCTATAATAACCCTGAGTTATTTATAACAGTGTTATACACTAAAGACACACAATAAAAATTATTATTAACATTACTGATTATTCTGCCAATTAGTTTCTGCCTGTAATAACTGATCAAATATCTATTTAAAAAAATGTCTATCAAATTTTCCCAAATATAAAGATGATGCTTTAAACTGGCTACTTTTATTCAACCAACAAATATTTACATACTGCAAGGTTAAAGGACATGTTTCATTAGTTTTGTTCAAAAAAACTTAAATGTGTCCCAATTATTTGACAATTACTGACTAGCCACTTTTTATCTTTTACAGTGCTACACAACTCCAGTCAGACTCGACCTCTGTGAGATGACAGACAGCACCGACATGGCTGGGTTATTATCTGCCTCACTCTAACACCCAGTAACGATTTGAACTCTGACAATGGCCACTAAAAATAGTTGAATCTGCAGCAGTTTGAGAAAGGTAATATTTCCTCTCTCATGAGACGGAGTGATTAGACAGAACACGAACAGTGTTGTGACAGGCCCATGATCAATCTTCTAGGTTTTGGTTGATTGATTATGACTGTGACCCCACTGTGTGTGTGTGTGAGGGGGGTTTGGCTGTCCTCTGGCCCAGGGGATGAGACATGAACATGGTATCTTTAGCTTCCTTATCCATCCCTACATGTCAGGCTTCACTCAGTCAACCCCACAGACCCTTTGTTTCTCCTCACTGTCACCAACATCAAGCATCAACTGATATCAAACTACAAGACACAGATCTTATTTTTATTCATTTATTTCAGTCAAAACAAACAAACAAAAAAATGTTGCTGCTATAATGGAAAGACAAAGGATGAGAATCTGCTTTGTGTGAAGTGCTTGGATCCAGACTGTAAATTCAGAAGCACGGTGTTGAAGACTGAGTGTGGCTTGTCCCTGGAGACGCAATACTCCAGCAGCTATCTGCCTGCTCGGCTGATTCCTCCATACATATTTCATATAGCAGCAGATTCTCATGAAGGAATGCACAGCCATTAACTCTACTGCTTCACCCTAGAGGGTTATCATGCCTTATAGAAAACACTCTCATTCACTGCTGTGTTTCCTACACAGTAAATGACTGCTGGGGTCTAATAATCTCGGGGGTTCAGTAAAAACTGAAATAATGGTTCGAGGTTTTGTTCCCTCCCAGGCATTTGTCAGTTCTGTTTTTGGGGGTGTGGATGGAAAAAAAATAATAATGAATTCTTCTAGAATGATTGTAATCTAGAGATTTTGTGTAAATCCAATATCATGACAGAACCTTAAACGACAAAAGGGTCATTGCTTTCATTTTTTTGAGTGCATAATGGATATTTTCCAACAGAATCTATTGAACGCCTTAAATGTGTGTCATTTTTTCCCAGTGAGCAGGTAATGAATGCATCAGCTTTATTTGTTTCTTTTATTTCTAGTGTTGGTACATTCACCCTTGAGATGCGAACAAGCTGTTGGTGATTTCTGTCAAACCGATGGGTCTCGTGAAAAACAGTTTTCCTTTGCACCTGCATTTTACCGGCATGTTGAAGATTTGTGTCTGTCTACTACAACCATCATAAACCCCCCGCTACTTGTGGTGGAAAAACCTTCACTAAAACCCATTCTGAGGAGGCAGTGGTCTGACCGGTGCTCCTCTAAGATCAACTGTGGAAACACTTTTCAGCGATCTGTGAAATGAGAGAACAATCAATCCCTAAAATCTATTTTTAATTCTGCTCGTGCTGCTGTAAACAAAGCCATATCTGTAACCGCTAATGCAAAGGAGACGCATCTCTTTTGTCTTTGTCTCTCTTCATGGGTTACGCCCTGCTTACTGCCCTTTTATGTGATGGAATAGAAAGTATAGCACAGCAGTCCTCACAGGAAAAAAACAAACTATCCATCACCACCACCATGTGTCTGATTTAACTCATCAAAAAGTGACAGATTGCGCACAGGAGCTTGTTTGACCCTGACAATTACTTTGATCGATATGAAAATCCTTAAAACCCAGTGCGGCTCTGTCTCAGCGGGAGGTGAGGTAATGTGACATGCATCGCTAAACATTCTCCTTCTGGCTGAATAGGAAGAGGACGACCGGTTGGTTTTGCCCTGTCTGCAACTGACCGAGCCAGACGGGAACATCAATGAGGATGGCACCCCACCAAAAATAGATCAGTGGAACAACTAAATTCAGCGTCTCCTTCCTTTTGCTTTAAAGCAAACCGCACATATGAGGACAAGGACTGGATCTGCGCCTCTAGATCCCCAGTATTGTGTGTGTCAGCAAGTGTATTTCATACCAAAACAGTGATGTCCAGCAAAGACTGTGGCAAAATTTTTACTCTGACTTTTGGATTTGTCTCCAACCAAGCATATATAACATGTCTGGTAATGGAGCTAATGGCAATGACCCAGCTATTAACTCAAAAAGCAGTCGATCACCTCTGTCACCATATTGATTCTCACTGCCAGCATTCAGCTTTTAACGTCTTCATAGTCATTACTTTAGGAATTAGCCCATGCAATTGAATGACAAGCTGACAGATAAAAGGCAGTTATAATTACAATGTTTTTTTCTATTGCAGTTCTTATAGTATTAGGGGATGTGTGACTTTTTATGATGCAGGTGAATAAAACTGCTGATCTGCAGTTGGAGTCAGGAATGAAGAGAAAACAGACCATTAGGAATATTTTCTTCTCTGACAAATGAATAAAAGTCAACACAGTTTTTAAATATCATCGATCATAAATTGCAGTCTTGTCTTGAAGAATCTCATTAGTGAGGATTCTTCATGGATTTGCGGTTTAGACAGGCTTCACTGCTGTCTGCACTGATGGCAGGGTGATGGGAAATCTATAAGTAAACAGAAGTGTCATATGTCTATAAAGGAAAGGCAGGTGGTCTCCCATCTAGCCTACTCTTCTTCTTCTCTTTTCCTTGTTACTGTGAGGTCCAGGCATCCTGTGCGCCACGTGATTGACGGTTCGTCATTCATCAAGCAGACAGGTAATTGCATTTGCCCTCCTGAGCCGGATTTCACCCGCTGGTTCTCCTCTAAAGAATAATCTCTAAGCAATGAATGAAACCACCCTACCAGCTAAAGACAAAACTCAAGAATGCAGCATATAAAGATGTTTCATTGATTTTTCTTTATTACAGCTAAAGGTAAGTCCCACTGAAAATCAACTCATAAGCTCAACTCACTACACAGCCCTCCTGAGAACCGATGCTGATTAATTTCTGACAAGATGCTTGATACAACTTCTGTCTCTGTTAGGAAGGTTTAGCTATTTTTTTAACCTTTTATGTTTCACTCAGCTTCTATGTTATTTCCTGTTAATTCCTAATTTATAATTAATAAAGTCATATCAAGCATAGTTTTAATTCAGGCACAGGGAGACCAGAAGGTCACGGTCAGCTACAATTGGAGCAGATCAATTCACCTCAGTGCCAGCCCACCTCTACTGATGGCTCAGCTTCTATGAGTCCAATGGACAAATCTCATGTAAGAAGTGTATTTAAGCTGCCATAGCATGCCCATAGTGTGCAAGTGCAAGCTGCTTTGCAACCCATTACCAATTCAGCTTCTAGCTGCTGCTCCTGATGATATATACCTTTCTGTGAAAAAGTATGGGGAGGTACCACATCCGTCCAATTCAATTCAGTTTAATTTATATAGCAACAAATCACAACAACAGTTGCCTCAAGGCAATACAAAGCACTACAATTGTTTTAGAGAAAACCCCACCAGTCAGATGAGCCCCTATGAGCAAGCACTTGGTGACAATAGGAAGTAAAAACTCCCTTTAACAGGAAGAAAACCAGGGGGTTTTCTTCCTGTTGGAGGTGAGAGGAGAAAGGTAGGAAAAAATCCATCCAACCTCCATCCTCTTAAGAGGTTTTCCCATTTGGGGTGTGGTGGGACTGGAGCCTATAGAAGAGTTCGCTGGTAACACCCTCCAGAGACCACTAGTCTTAGATCACTTAGCATGGGCTAACACAGAGACAGACACCTATGGACAATTTAGAATCACCGATTAACCTAGCATGCATGTCTTTGGACTCTGAGAGGAAGCCAGAGTACCTGGAGTGAACTCACGCAGGCTCCAGGAGAACACACAAACCTCACAGACAGTAGAAGGAACCCAATCAGCCAGCGGGTTCGAACCAGGAACCCTCTTGCTCTTGAAGCACCAGTACTAAGCACAGTGCACCAGGTGACAGAAGTGATGTCATTATTATTTTTAAATCTTTTTTAAAAAAAATGTAACAATATTATGATTCAAAAGTTTAAAATATATATCTGTGAATTAAAAAGAATCATGACATTTTACATAAAACCCTACAAACCCGTCAAATTGTACAGTTCACATCAAGCTGAAATCAAAAATTTAAAAAGGTAAAAAAAAAAAGAGTTGCCAAAAGGAAAGATATAGAATATGAGAAAATAACATTATTGATTTTTTGCCTGCCAAGACATTGACTCTCAAAGTGTTCTCTTCATTCTCCTGCGTTTCTCTCTGTGTGACCTTGCTTATTTATCACCCCAATCTCTCTTCAGCCTGTTCTTACTCCATTATTTCCTCTCCTCTCACCACCCCACCCGCCCGTGTCATTGTCTTTCTTTAAAAGCCCTTCCCCTCAC
Source organism: Pelmatolapia mariae (assembly GCF_036321145.2). Lineage (NCBI taxonomy): Eukaryota > Metazoa > Chordata > Actinopteri > Cichliformes > Cichlidae > Pelmatolapia > Pelmatolapia mariae. Next base: position 18,054,738 of record NC_086233.1, on the reverse strand, counting down.
CCTCTTGCTCCCCGAGTCCTCCCCGTTCCCCTCCCTTCTTTATTTTCATGGACAGACACCGCCACTAGGGATTCGACATTGCTAATTACTCCCAAATCAACTGTGCATCTAGTTGCAAGGCAACAGCACACTGGAGGAAACGGCAAGAGTGGAGGATGGGAACACAGGATAAAAGGGAGTGCGAAGCTGGAGTGCTGTTAAATGTCATTCCAGATGAATCCTGCCTCTCAATTGACTGTATTTCATTTCTGAGATTTGATACAGGGATATTAATGCATTACAATCGACCTACTGATTTAGTTTGCAGCCACATTTATCGGCTTGATCAATCTATTAAACATCTAACCACATACGAAGCTGGTCGTGTTCAATGTGGAGCAGAAGCTTTAACTGCTGGGGACTGTCAAGGCCATGTTGCCTACTGATAGACCACATGTCCTGCCACACTGAATGTGTTTCATCTTCATACAGACTCCTTCACATTGCAAATGACACAAAGGTAGTGCCTTGCAAGAAAATGCTGACAGGGTGTATCCTGTGGTAGGCAATAAAGCCTACGTGTTTAGGATTCCACAAGCAAGCTATAGCTGACTTAGATGTAATGGTGGACACTGCTGAGAAACGCAGCTATGAAACTGTAAATACTCAAGTACTGTGCTTCACAACATATTTTATGACAGGGGTAGATCGTGATTGAAATAAATTAAAATAAAAAAGGGGGTCTTCTATATAGTGATTGTTTTTACTTTTAGTACATTAAGCGTATTATTTCTCACATGACTGCAAAAGTGTATGTCTTTGGTTTCTGTTTACGACACAATGGAAGCTGTAAGAAAAATCTTAAGACATTAATCGGTGTGAAACGTTGTGGCATAAATTTCCAGTTTACCTCTGACATCTGCAGAGAAACGAGCCGAGTGTCTGGACACAAACAGCTTGAGTTCCTGGTCCAGGTTGCAGTCAATTAAGTTGGCGTCCCACGAGCGGATCCCTGCAACACAAGCACACGAGCACAAACAAAACTGTGAAAAGTCACCTTCCCTCGTGAATTCTCTTCCTAAAATTTACAGGAAAATCTTGGCACGAACAAGGATTGACTTTTAATTTGGCAAGAGGAATGAAATCTATAATAGGAAATATCTATATCCCTATTTCTGTTTGGCCACGGTGCCAGAAGCAGGGACGACCTCTGTTGTGCTGACTCATTGCGGTGTCATCCTCTCTATAATTTTGCAAAGCCAAGGCCTAATGAAGGCTTCCGAGAAGTTATTTGATAGCAGCGGTGGATCAGTGTTACTGTGAGGTGAACAACAGACGATGGGCTGAAAACACTTATTTTAGCAACAGGGCCTAAACCTTAAAAAATAAATGAGAGCATAAGTTAAAAATCGAAACACCATTAAATAAGATATTTTTGAATTTAAAGACACCATGAAGGGGACAGCATAAATGTATTTATTGATTTTTTTTCCCACCCAAGGTCAAGTGTAAACTTGACAATACACACACAGAGAGAGAGAGAGAGAGAGAGAGAGAGAGAGAGAGAGAGAGAGAGAGAGAGAGAGAGAGAGAGAGAGAGAGAAATGATTGTGGCCCCAACAGGTTCATCTCAAAAGTAACCTCTTATTTTTTTTTAATTAAAAAAAAAATTATTTATTCATTTTTTGTTTGGTACATCTCTATACATCATCAGCAGATTTAACCTTTAACAAAGAGCCACACCTACTCTGTGCTTTTACTCTGATAGTGCCTGGAAAATCTAGAAGTGTGCAGGGTAAAGATAATATGAACCCATCTTAGTTTCACGCCCACGCAGATACTGCGCCATTGTCTCCCCCCTTACAAACAGCGCACTATGGCCAGTGAGGTAGGCCTCTACAGCAGCTGTAGCCTTTCTAAAAAACGCCCCGCTTCACTTTGAAGATGGGTCCTCCTGGCTTTCCGTAGGGACCGCAGTGCGGACCGAGCCACGCCCACAAGCCGGTGTGTGGGATGAGAGAGAAAGCTGGATGCAGGAGGGTAGTGATGGAGAAATATTCCCACGGGGATGAAGGGGGAAATTCGTTGATTGTAATTCAGGAGTCGCAAACGCAAACTGTCAACTTCACGACACAAACCGAGAGAAAACTCTCGTTTCCTCCTTCAGGCCGTGAACTGTGACACAAAAGCAAGGTGCTGCGAGAGACCCTCAGAAACCCGATTCGCTTCACTGCACTGACGCACAATCCGAACTGGATGCTGAATCATTGCTCGTCAGCTTCATAACAGCACCAGGCCCACGTGTGTTGTGGCTGGCAACAACTGAACCCACTGATATTATGTGATAGAAAAGAAATGACACAGAACTGCTCCTGAACGCGGTTGTTGGTGGGTAAAATACCCGAGGGCGAAGATGTAGTGATTATTTTCCTCTAGCTCACAGTGATGTTACTGGGAGGGGCTGACAGATAGCCCCACCGCAGTGTACTTCAAACAGCTGCCCAACAAATAGCACTCAGATTGTGTTCATTACTCGTTGACACGCGTAATTCCTCACCACCGTGCACAAAGCAAAGCGCTGCAAATAACTACAGCTCCAAAAAAAAAGAAAAAAAGAATAGAAAACCCCGCACAGATTATGTGACTTTATGTTGCCAAACTTCCAGTCTATCCGTCTACGTTCCAGTTGTTTTGAACACGTCAAGAGGAGCTCTCTGGCCTACACCCCCTTTCACAAAGCCCCATCTTACCTTTCTCTATGTCCGCAATGGCACACTTCAGATGCTCCTCAGTTACGATCTCTCCGATAACAACCAGCAGGTAGAATTTGCTGTCATTAAAGTGCTGCGAGGGGCTCGAGGATGTCAGCGACGCCCCGGTGTTGCTTTGGCCGCCTAAAGTCTCCATGTCTGCAGATTCTACCAGGGTTGCCATCCTCTCCTGCTGTCTATCTTCTCTTTTTTACGCCCCCGCTCTCTCGCTGTCTCTCGTTCGCGGATCCCAGCCTCCTCCCTTTATTCGCTGCAGAGCTTTGGAGTGGTCTCCAGACATGCAAGTGCAGCCTTGATAGGAGTGGCCCTTGCTTTTTATACCAGCAGACACAGTGTCACATTCGGTAACCGGGGAGAGACGAGGGCGCCGGAGGTTTTTTTTCGCATACTCACTCCACAGCTGATGTCATCCGCAACGAATCAAACGCATCCGGAAGTCACTGAGATTTTATGCTTTTCATTGTTTTCATCGGTGCTGGACTCCTCACTACTTGTTACTCCTATTAAAAAAATACTTAGATCACTGATGTTTCACCCCTCTGAGTTCAGTTTCTGATGTTGGATTGTAGTAAACGAGTTGTAGTTCTGTTAGCGCAGTGAAAATCTTTATAGACCTTTCTGACGTGCTTTTTGAGATTCCGTTTTTAAACAGACTTTTTATTTACTTTAAACCGAGATTTCATCTTTTTAGTCATTTAATTGTTTTTTATTTAATTATTATTATTTTTTTTACATGCAAAAACTATGATATTCAAAGACAATGAATGCAAATTGCAAGGACCATACTCAAAGATCAGGGCAGAAAACCCCTGAGAGATTGACTGAAGCGATGGTAGCTATCCTTCCATCCACCCATCCATCCATCCATGCATTTTGATAACCACTTATTCGCTTTATGATTGCTGGGGGGACTGTCACTGGCTGAGAGGTGTAGTACACACCAACAGGTCGCCAGTCTGTTGCAGGGCTAAGTATTATATGTCCAGACACATCAAATCACTTCAAACCAAAAAAGTGTTTGGCATCTAATCCTACAAATATCCTTTATGCATCTGTTCACGGTCCCTCTTTGATCTCCCATAGAGTCTACTAAAAAGTTTCAAGGGAGTCACTCGAGGAAAATTCTTTGATTCTTGTAATCTTACATCTCACAAAACACAAGTCTTCATGTGAAAGCAGTATCAGATATTAGTGTGGGTTAAGTCAGAAAACTACAAACAGAAAGCAAATGAGAAGAGTTGAGATCACAGGATTACAGTTTGTCATATTTTCTTTGCAAGTGTGTGTGCTGTGTGTGTCTGTGTGTGTATGGTGTGTCTAGATGTTAAATGCAGTTGGCAGTGAATAATAAACAGTTCTGTCTTTTAATATGAACATAAAAGATGCTCCGTTTTCCCAGGAGAATAATCCTACTTGCTAAACTTTGGCCTCTGTGAACGCAAACAACTTTAAAACTACGTTTGAGCATTGCAAGAAAAAAAATGGCACAAATATGACAGATACAGAAAGGGAGGTGTAGGCCAAAAAAACGAGTCAGACAGATATACATATACATGTGCGCACAAATCCTGACTTTCATTCTGGATTTCCCTCTGGCAAGCCTAATGGGGCCACTGCAGGTGTTTTATCGACTTAAAAATGCTACCAGGAGCAGGAATCCACTCAGCAGCTCCTGGATGTGAATATTTCAGAGGCTTTGTGGCGTGGTGGGTTGGGTTTGGTTCTATTCTCCAAAGGCCATTGGAGGTCATATCAAACATTCATCATACACAGCTGGGAAAGAAGGATGCCATTAAAAATACAACACGGTGCCCCCAGAAGTCTCCCAGATACAGACAAGGACGAAATGGATGTGTGTGTGTGTGTGTGTGTGTGAGTGTGTATCTGTTTGCGTGGATTGAGGGGGATGGTGATGAATAGAGAGTCAATGGCAATTTGATAGACAGGAATGTATGATGTGTGTGTGTGTGTTCCTGTCTAGCTATCTTTGTGAGAACCAACAGTCACTTGTGAGGTCACACACACACACCGGTCCTCACAAATTTGAAGGCCTTTTTGAGGCTCAAAATGTGGTTTTAGTGTCAGGGTTACAATTAGGTTATGGTTAGGTTTAGGGTAAGGGTTAGGGTTAGGCATTCATTTTTAATGGTTAGGGTTAGGGTAAGGGGCTAGGGACCCCATTATGTCAATGACGGTCCTCACTAAGATAGCTGAACAGGCTTGTGTGTGTGTGTGTATGTGTGTATGGACAAGCCATTTAAAAATGAACACTGAAAGATTTGAATGATTCAAAACCCAAACACTCACATGAGTCTTACAAAACACCAAGCCCCATTTTGTTGGATGTTACTTAAAAAACAAACAAAATAAGTGAAGTGAAGCTGTTTAATTCATTTCTTTGAAAACCAAAGAAATGTGTTTTGGAAAAGAACAAAAGATGCATAAAGTGGCTATCAGACAACAAAGGGTGGGGTAGGTTTTATCAAACTTACCCGCTTCCAGCCCTTTATACATCGCATGTTTCTTTCATATTGTTACTTATCTGGTTTTGAACTTTGGTCTATTAAATGTTACATAATTTTGTAGCTTTTTAAAATGAGTCACCTGCTTAATCAGAATCAGAATACTTTATTAATCCCGAAGGAAATTATGTGGTTACAGTGGCTCCAAGACAATAAGAACAGTAACAGACTGAAATCAATTAAATAATACAATGTTATTCATCACATGCACAAATAAAATTTGAACTATTGTATGATTTAATTGATTTCAGTCTGTTACTGTTTTATTGTCTTGGAGCCACTCTAACCACATAATTTCCTTCGGGATTAATCAAGTACATTGCAAAGTTACTAAATTTAATTTACTCTAATATATAAAAATAGCTTAATTATAAATATCCAGAATATTGCAAAGATTAAATATGTATGACTGACATTTTACTCTAAACTGTAAAACCTTGTTATTTTCATTGTAGAGCATTGCAAAAGGGTGTAACTATTTCACTGTACTGTGCATTAGATGGAGGAGTTGTTCAGGAAGAGAGCCAAAGGCAGGAAAGATTGCCTGTGTTGTTCAGTGGTGCATTTGGGTAATCTCAGTCTCTCACTGAACGTGCTCCTGTGACCGGCCAGCATGTCACGGAGTGGGTGGGAGGTGTTGTCCAGCATTGTCCTTATCTTGGACATCATCCGCCTCTCTGACACCACCTTGAGGGAGTCCAGCTCTATCCCTACAACATTACTGGCCTTGTGGATCAGTTTATTGAGTCTGTTGGCATCTGCGACCCTCAGCCTGCTGCCCCAGCATGCAACAGCATAGAGGATGCCACTGGCCACAACAGACTCAGAAAATCCTGAACACTGTCCAAGATGTAAAAAGACCTCTGTCACCTCAGAAAATACAGACGACTCTGGACCTTCCTATAGACTGTGTTTTTAATCCAGTCCAGTTTATTATCTCTGTTTACTCCGAGGTATTTATGCTGCTTAGGTAGCCAGACAGCATACTATTGCTAAGCTAGCTAAGAACCTAGTGCAAGCTGAGAGAATGCTGACCCCAGCCCAGCAGCCAGACCCTGAACTTCAACGAGTAACAAAGTGAGGCACAGCCAGGCTGGAGCCTCTGTTTCTACCTTTTCATGTTTCTAAAGCAGAATCACTGTGGTGATCGCTTTAAACTCTCTTTGTGCTGATTTTCATTCTTGCTTTGCACTTACAGCTTTCTGGTCGTACATAAATACTACGAAAAAGATCATATGTGTGTTCTCATTTGGATAGGGATTTGTGTTGGTCCGTGGGACTGTAGCCCCAGGTTTACATTGTTAAATGGTAATTATGACAGTGTGTTTCAGCTATTTTATAGAGTAACATGAAAGTAATGTAATGAGGGAGGAATGACCTTATCTTTCAAGTAATAAAGTAACGCACTACATTACTTTAGCATTACATTACTTCTGTGTAATATGTATAATAATTCGTTTTTGAGTAACAACCACAATAGTGATCACAACAAAGAGGTGAACACTCTTCTAAAATTAGTTTAAAAAGAACACAGAAAACAACATGACTATATACAAAATACAGTACTTTTCCCTTGAAAGTAAATACTGCCAAGTGAATGAGCTGTCTTGGTGGAGGTTTGCGCTCTAGGAGTGCTTCATATATTTTTTCTTCTACTTTTAATACATTTAATACAGTTTGATCACTTAATTCTATTAATGAACATTTTTCCATCTCACTCTGTCAACCAAAAGTCAATTTTTGTTTGTCTTTATTTTCAGTTTAAATATATTACTGGGCCACATATTTAGTAACTCTTTTCTATGCTGATGATGCACAGTTTCACTTTACTATGGATCCAGGTAACACTGGAAGCCTAGCCCTACTCTGAATGGATTTTAGAAAATCAAGCTGCATTTATACTTCTATTATATGGCCAGTGGTTTCTGCCAGAAAAGTTCTTATATCTCACTCTTCTACCAGCAATAGAGACATACTGTATTAATTTCATTCTGATGTGCTGAACGACTTAGCTGGCCTTAATGAAACACAGTAAATGGAAGGTTATCAGCTGAGGTCATGCCATTTGCCTGTTTCTTTTTGGTCCTAGTAAATGGCAAGAACAGTAGTCTAATGAGACACACTAACAGACTAAATTGGGTACATGTTTAAAAAAGCAACAACTTAAAAATACACATTGAAAAAATGTGTGCCAGAAGCAAATATTTCTAGCTCTGTTCCACAAAGAAATGAATAGGAAGCAAAATCTGTTCGTGCTGAATTAAATTCAAAGTTCAGATTGTTCATATTCAAATACAAAGCAAATACACTGAAAAAAGTCACCATTAAATCTTTCAAAGCTTTCTTCACTGTTAAAACACTGTAATAGCCCTATATTTGGTGATGAAACACAGAAGAATTTTCATCTAGCAATGGTACCTTAATGTAAATGTAAAGCTTGAAACACAGAGAAAATATGACTAAATGTAATTCATGATTTTAAAAATTAATTACTCAGTTAAAATTGTCGTGTCCTTTATTTGGCACCCCTTCTTTGTCAGTTTCTCTGTCCCTGAAGTGATATATAAAGTCTGGTTACATTTATCAATATTACAGTTTGACAACAATACAGCTGGTACGATTATAATTATGATTTTGTTTTGTTTTCATTATAGTGTTTACTATGTTCTCTACTTTGTTAGCTTACAAAGGAATGGGAAGGAATGGGAAGGATAGCTACAGGCAGAAGATGGAGAACCAGCTTCAGCAAAATAACGTTGGTGAAGTCTGGAGAGGCCTCAGAACCATCTCGGGCCACAAACATCAGAACTCTCTGCCTGGGAGGGATGTCAGGTGGGCAAATGAACTGAATCATTTCTTCAACAGATTTGATTCAGCCATGAGGCAGTCTCCAACATCGGCTGCAGACTCAACCACCCCCACTGCTGCTGTTCCACCTCTGACACCTCAGACACTTCACACCTCCTCTATTCACCCTGCTCACTCCTCCCCACCCTCAACAACAGCATCCAATACACAATCAACACAAGGCTCCAGCCTGTCTCTCTCAACCACCCAGGTTAGGAGGGAACTGAGGAGGATTAATGGCAAGAAGGCAGCGGGTCCAGATGGCATCAGCTCGAGGGTCGTCAGGTCCTGCGCGGACCAACTGTGTGGTGTGATGGAGCACCTCTTCAACCTGAGCCTGAGGCTGGGAAGAGTCCCACAGCTCTGGAAAACCTCCTGTGTTGTACCAGTGTCAAAGACTTCACGCCCCAAGGACCTCAACAGCTACAGGCCAGTGGCTCTGACATCCCACCTGATGAAGACCCTGGAGCGGCTGGTCCTGGCTCAGCTTCGGCGCCTTGTGAGCTCATCACTGGACCCACTTCAGTTTGCCTACCAGCCTGGCATTGGAGCGGATGATGCCGTCATTCACCTCCTACATCGCTCCCTCGCTCACCTGGAGACCGCTGGGAGCACTGTGAGAATCATGTTCTTTGATTTCTCCAGTGCCTTCAACACTATTCTTCCCTCGGTTCTGAAGGACAAGCTGGAGAACTCTGGAGTGGACCATCACCTCACTACCTGGATTTTGGACTACCTCACCGACCGACCACAGTATGTGAGGACTCAGGGCTGTGTGTCGGACAGGGTCGTCTGCAGTACGGGGGCCCCACAGGGAACGGTTCTGGCTCCGTTCCTCTTCACCATCTACACTGCAGACTTCTCCCACAACTCCACCCAGTGCTTCCTGCAGAAGTTCTCTGATGACTCTGCTATAGTCGGCCTCATCACTGATGGGGACGACAAGGAGTACAGAGGACTGACTCAGGACTTTGTGGACTGGTGCCAGCTGAACTATCTCCAGATCAAAGCCAGTAAAACCAAGGAGCTGGTGGTAGACTTCCGCAGGCACAAACATCCTCCACTGCAACCACTGAACATCCAAGGTATGGACATTGAGACTGTGGACAGCTACAGGTACCTTGGTGTTCATCTGAACAACAAACTGGACTGGACTCATAACTCAGACGCCCTCTACAGGAAAGGGCAGAGCAGGCTGTACCTGCTGCGGAGACTCAGGTCGTTTGGAGTGGAGGGCCCACTCCTGAAGACCTTCTATGACTCTGTGGTGGCCTCAGCCATCTTTTATGGTGTGGTCTGCTGGGGTGGCAGCATCTCTGCTGGGGACAGGAAGAGACTGAACAGGCTGATCCGAAGGGCCAGCTCTGTTCTAGGATGCCCTCTGGACCCAGTGGAGGTTGTGAGTGACAGGAGAATGGTGGCTAAGCTGTCATCCCTGCTGGACAACATCTCCCACCCCATGCATGAGACTGTGACAGCACTGAGCAGCTCCTTCAGTGGGAGACTGCGGCACCCACGGTGTGGGACGGAGAGATTTCGCAGGTCTTTCCTCCCCACTGCTGTCAGACTCCACAACAAAGACTTTAACTGATCATACACACACATCCACAAATGTGCAATAACACAAATGTGCAATAATCTATCTGGCACCGTTGTATTTTTCACTCTGTTGTATATAGCATTTGTATTCTATTTTTATCCTATTGTATATTTTATTCTATTTTATTCTACTGTATATAGTATTCTATTTTTATTCTATTCTGTACAGTTGTGTACTGTATTTATTCTTATTTTATTTTATTCTAATTGTCCTTCATAACTTTTGCACTGTCCACTTCCTGCTGTGACAAAACAAATTTCCCACGTGTGGGACTAATAAAGGTTATCTTATCTTATCTTATCTTAAAGCTGTTAAACCCTTCTGAGCAGGTGTCTTAAAATTGTGTGAGATTTAGGGAGGGAATTTTTTTATTGAGAGCTGCACAGAAAAATCCATAATCCAGTACTTTTAGTTAGTTTATGTTACATCACCCTTTTTGATTAAAAAAAAAAGGTAACCTCGGCTTCATTATGCTTTACCTGAATAAAACAGAACCTTCATTGCTATTTTTGTAGCACTTGCTTTAACTCCAGTTAAATATGTAGACTTAGTTTAAGTAAGAAACAAATTAAATTACATATATATATTGAAAATACTTTTAAAACATTGTTATAACATCTCTTCAAGAGGTTTTTCATTTTCAAGATTTCTTGGCATTGGGACTGCCATCTGTCCTCCGCCATCTGGGGCCACAATTAAGACATTAATAGAGAGTGTGTGTGTGGGTAAAACATCTTTTCAGTGGCTGCACTTGCTGGCTCCTCCTGTGCAGAGTTGGCACCAAATGCCCACAATGGCACAAATGTGGATGGGAGGTTTTATTAGAACATTAATATTAATATTGATTCTCATTACTAGTTTAAGTTATTTACAAGTCCTCTGAAATCACTGCACAACATTTGCACAGTAAACAGTTGCAAATGGGCACACATCATTTGTGCATCCCCCTAAGTCATGTTGCCAAGGCCCCTGTGGTGATGTAGCCAGCAGGCGCTGTGTGTTTGTCAAGAACAAAACTGTTCACCTTGAGAAAGGTCAGAATGCAATGCTTGTTTTTGGAGAAGTGTTGGAACTACAAAGGTTAAATCCCATTGTAAATTCATGCAAAAATCAATTATATCTTGTTTGATAAATGAATGCAGGACTTGCTGTAAAGTTACTAGAGCCTCAGTTACTGTATGTGTTCAATTATATACCACTATGTTTAAGGGAAGCAGTTAGTATATACTTATAAAGGGAAAAAGCACATGCCCACACTGCATTAATAATGAAAATAGGTCTTCCATTAAACGGGAACAAACAGGTGCACAGACCACACTCCATCACTGAGGAGTTCCTCACGCCATGCCTGGTGTGTCTGTGGCATTTCTCTGGGCTAGTCTACACCCTGCTGAGCTGACAACACCAGTGTATCACAGAGACCTCTGTGTGTGTGTGTGTGTGTGTGTGTGTGTGTGTGTGTGTGTGTGTGTGTGTGTGTGTGTGTGTGTGTGTGTGTGCGTGCGCGTGTGTGCGTGCATGTATACACGCAATTGAACAAGGCAGCTGTGTGATGAATGAGTTTCAATCAATGAAGTTTACATGAGTGCAATGACTCTCTAAAGCATACATGCAATATCCAGTATACAAGAGCTCTGATTTCCATCTCCCTGATTGTCAAATGTGATCATGTTCAGCACTATGCAGGAATTTAGAAAACGCCAATCATAAAATAGTCAGTCTGACCTGTTTTTATGGACATGCCTCACAAAGGCAAGCCAGCAACTGTGATTTGTGTGTGTCTGTGTGGGTGTGTCTGCATGAACCCACCGAACCCTGTTGTATCTGCTCTGGATAACACTGCTGTACTGCCTGAGCTGAAATATCTCAGATACAAGAGGATCTTATAGCACTGTGCGTTTATCACAGAATAGAAATAGGTTAGATTTCCGCCTGATAATTGCAACATTTTCTTATTTGCATTCCAACCAAAATCTAACTAAATGTCAGATTTTGTTAGTCATTAGACCTTAAAAGTGATAATTATCCTTTATTTCATACATAGAGCTGACCAAGTGTTTTATCAGACCAGATATCATGCACCATTCCATCCTATAGCCATCGATACTCATTATTTTGCATGTGCTCACGGTCACATAACACAGCAACAGTATTGAATGTCAGTGGCAGGCCAGTATTGAATGCAGCAACATGTGTTGTGCTCAACACTTGAACAAAAAAAAATTTATTTAATGCATTTAACTCTAAATTAATGTTTGAAAAAAATTATATCAAGCTAGATAGATCACTGGTCTCATACCCGTTAGCAATTGTCACTGATGCACCTTGGACTACATCTCTATAACCTTAATCTGGTACTCGTGTCCCGACCCGTTTGCTGGTAAAACAGCAAGGACTGAACTCCCTCTGCCTTTTGTAGCTTCTTCATGCCTCATTGTCGTCATCCTTTTCTGTTTATGATTGATCTTCCTATATCCATTTAGTTACCACCAAGTCCCGCAAGTGAGTCAAGCAGACTCTTGCACACACGCAGATGTGGAAAGTTTAATACTGGATCTTTTCGTTTCTCTCTCAGTGTTCATAATGTGTGTGTGGCATGCAGTGTGAAGTAACCAAAGTCCTTACAGGCAGATCTGCTGCTTGAATGACACCCAGAGGACCCAAGCAGCTGAAAGCAATGCAAACGTTGCACTTCCAGTCAGTGACATGATGTTATTTTCAAAGGCTTTAACGACTTATGGGAATGGTAGTTGATTAGATCTGGGGCAAATTATTAATATTTAGACTTTATTCTTGATATCTAGAAGAGTTCATTCTGTAGTCCTGGATGCAGATTTATAACAGCATCAGCCACTACCCTATTTATTACCATATGTACAGAAATTCATATTTGGCAGAGGATCAGTCACATGACTTTGCTGATTAATGAACTTCTTGATGCATGCTCAATCATCCAGGAAAGTAAATCTCCAAAAGTTGATTCTGTTCATCTGGACGTAGCGTTTTGTGGGAGAAACGTTTCGTCACTCATCCAAGTGACTTCTTCAGTCTCAGCTGACTGCAGGTTTCCCCAATCTTATAAACAGTACATTTGCATAATGACTGAAACCAGCCCACTGAAGGAACAATGGGCTGGGAGGTCAGTTCCTTAATCTTAATTATGCAAATTCTCATGTCCATTGATCAACAACCACTGACCAAAACCCACTGATCAAAGCCCACTGATCAATGGCCATGAGTACCATTCACAGAGAGACTAAAGTTTATGCAATGTACTGTTCATAAGATTGGGGAAACCTGCAGTCAGCTGAGACTGAAGAAGTCACTTGGATGAGTGACGAAACGTTTCTCCCACAAAACGCTACGTCCAGATGAACAGATTCAACTTCTGGAGATGATTAATGAACTATTTCTCTAGAAGACATGCCCCACTTCAGAAGCTGAAAGTTCACACACCACACCTGATAGTTTTATTTAATCTATATCAAAAATATAAAGATTGATCCTGAGTTGTATTCGTTCAAGTTAGTTTAATTCAATATTTTCCACTTGGTCATTAACATCCGGGGCCCAGGGCAGAAGCACTGCTCTATGACCACCAGCAAATCCAGCCACTGCTAGGTCAACAGCTTCTCACCACTTTACAAAGTGAACTCCTGTCAGGGAAGAAAGGAGAGGTATTACTGGCAGCACCAAGGTATAGGAATGGCTTTGTGGTATTAATCTAGAGAGGCACATTACAGCTTTAAGGAGCCAAGTGAGACTAAAGTTTCAAAATTCAATATTGAAAATAAAATATTAAATTAAAAAGTTGTTCATAAGACTGGATTAAAAAATTTCAACAGCAAAAGAACAGCAACAGGAATGTCATTAAGTCTGTTCTTAACTAATTAAGCTGTTCATTATCCTGTAGACAAGTGTAGGAAGTTTGTCAAAATTTGATCGATGGCTCCCTCTTGTGGCGATACATCTGAACAAAAGCAAGAAATTCAGTTCATGTTGCTGTGGAGAACTTTTGTCCTGTTTCTTTTCCTTTTTTGAAAAGATCGCCATTAATATTTAGTTTCTTATTTTACTGTAAATAGGTAACTGAGCAACACTGGTTATTTGAGAGGTGCTTGTTTTACAGGAACACAGGCTATAGATGTCACCTTAGTTCAATTCAGTTCAGTTTTATTCATAAAGCACCAAATCAAAACAACAGTCACCCCAAAGTGCTTTATATTACAAAAGCAAAGATCCTACAGCAATATAGAGAAAATCCCAATCAGACAAACCCCTATGAGGACAGTGCGAAGGAAAAACTCCCTTTTAACAGGAAGAAAAGGTAGAACCAGGCTCAGGGAGAGTGGATATTCTCTTTAGCACACAAATTATTAAAATAAATATTAATATCATACGTTAGGTATTTGTGTGCATTCCTGTGGTGGGAGAAGACAAAAAACTTTAGTGTTTAGTTTTTAGTTATCAAGTTTTCAAAATATAAAAGCATAATTCATGTTTAAGTTGCACATTAGTGTCATGAAAGGTTGAGGTAGAGCCAGATTTAGGTACTTGAGTATGTTATTTAATTACATTATATTTCTGGTTCATAGCAGTGGTCATAGTAGCCTCGTCCCATTTTTTGTTTATTGTTTTTTAATTAAATCATAGCCTATCATATAGAAAGCTGATCATTTAAAGACAGGTTTACAGAACACATGCATGAAAGCAGCACACAATTGTTGCAGATTAAGTACATGAACACAGTGTCATGTTCAAGAAACCAGTTTTAGATGATTTAAGCTTTGTCACATGGTGCTTGATCCTGCTGAAAACAACCATTAGGGGATCTGTATACTATGGTCATACATGGATGGATATGGTCAGCAACAGTGGCCATGTATGGTATATATTTGCTTAGTTGATACCCGTAAACTGTGCTAAGAAAATATTCCCCACACCATTACACCATCATCTGCAGCAGCAGCAGCAGTCTGAATGATTGATTTAAGGTAGGATGGAGCCATGCTTTTGTGTTTTTCACATGAAATTCTACCACTTGAATGTCACAGCAGAAATTGAGACACATCAAGCCATCAACATTTTTCCAGTTGTCTAATTTCACAGTTTTGCTGAATCCTTATGAACTGACATGTTGTGCATTGACAGAGGCTTTTCTGCATACCTTGGTTGTTTTTTGTTTTCCTCCTTTTGAAAATTTTATTTTGAAAAATTCAACATAGAGCAAGACATCACATAAATTAGAATACTTAGAGAGATATGTCCAGGATCAATAGAATCAGGAGGGAAAAACTACTACTAATAATAATACTGATAATAATAATAATAATTTTTATTATTAACCACAAACCTATATGGAATAACCAATATACCCCAAGTCAGCAGCACTGATATGATGGAGAGCCATATGAGCCATCGACTTTACCTAGAGTGTAGCTCTCCCAGGTCAAGCATAATGTCTATTTTTGGAGATTAAGTATCGGAATTTCAGGAGTGGGACCACGCCTCCAAACACACTCCTTCCAGTTCTCATCTATATAGGTTCTCCCAGTTCTACAAGCTCTTCATTCTCGTTTACGTGCCCCAACCTCCCTCCCCTTTTGAGTTCTTTAACCTCTTCACTTCTATTTAATACATGGCGATCTGCCAGGCCCAGGAGCCGCCGCCAGTCCCCTTTGAGGCCTTCCCCAAACCGCAGCTCAATTCATGTCCAAGCCATTCACCTTTACCTGCTAAAATGCTGTCAAACCTAAAATGAGGACATGGGCCCAGCTAGTGAATACTCGTGTGGGAGTTATTACCGGTGTTGTAGGACTCTGAGTCGCCTCCGGACCTGACTGGACTGGGCCAAGACCCAAGGGAGAGGGCCTATTTATGAGTGGGTTGTTGGTCATGTTAAACTAAATTTAGTATTTTTCTGCATACTTTGGTTGAAACGTGTGGTTGTTTGAGTTACTGTTGCTTTCCTATCAGCCTCAAGCAGTCTGGTCAACCTCCTTTGACCTCTGGCATCAACAAAACATTTTCCCCCATATTTTCTCTTTTTCAGACAAATCTCTGTAAAACCCAGAGATGGTTGCGTGGGAAAATTCCAGAAAATCAACGCTTTCTGAAATACTCTGACCATCCTGTCTGACAAGCCTGTTTGACACCACTAACCATAATTTCATAGTTACTAAAAGACATCAGCTGACACAAACACCATCTCACTACAAACACCTGGACCCTGAGCTGACCCATGAATGAACTGCACACTAAGGATATATTATTACCCCTCCAACCTCACAAAGTGCAAGCCGTCATTAAACTTCTGTGAACACGGTATGACTAAAACTTCACAGGTAAAAGAGCTTCCTGCTGTCCTGTCACAGGAAAACATTTCAAGGTGGCTTACGAAAGCACAGCTTGCTATCTCGAAGCTTTATCTCTGTGAGTCAACATTCCGTTACTGAGTTGACCTCGCAAAACCTCAGTCATTATGAAACGCGCTTCCTCCTTAAACCATGTAAACTTGTCATTACCTGAAATCAACAAACAAAGTGACCGTGAGTTACAGAAGGCACTGGAGCACAGTCTGTGAGGTCTTTTCAGACTTTTATCAAGAGCCAAATGTGTGTCAGCTGTTTTCCTGCAGGGACAACTCAGAGGAGGCTAAAGTACAAAACGAGTGTGAACTTCTGTGGCGTTCTGCGCTGTGTCATTAAAGTACAACCAGAGAGTGGAGCTGTGGAGTCACAACACATAAACTCCTACAGAAGCAAAGGAAACTACTGTGTCCTGCATGGGGATGTTTATGTGTATGTGTGTGTCATTTCCAAACCGCACACTTACGGTATCTGTAAGAAATCCAGTTTTTCCTGTTAAATGCTTACAGTGCCCAAGTGCTTACCACAACTACAAGTGTGTGGAAGACTCAGACATGTTTTATTAATAAGGACATCGTGTGATTTAATGGAGGAAACACTCTAAGGATTATGCAGTGTTTTACAATTAAATGTAAGCACGTTCAGAAACATTCACCAAACAAACACCATTAAGTGCTTTTGTCCATATTCATCTCATCAGCTGAGAAAAAAGGATTTTAGGACTGCATGATAAGCATCTCTGGAGATTCTGTCATGACTTTTGTGGATAACAATTGAATCCTTTTGTTATGCCTCAAAAAATTAGTGGTATGCAGAAGGTTTTAAAGATCAACTTGGCTAAGTGCAATAGAGTTCCAAGCATCCAATAATGCTTTAAGTTCAAACTTGGGTTCCCCCTTTGCATCGGAAAATCCAATCTCCACAAGCTTAGACACATATACGTTTCTCCAATGAGGTCTCAGCGTGACAGGAAGAAAATTTCGAAAGGTTGCGGGCTGATGCAAGGGGTGACCGATTAGTCAACTGGGGATTATTACAAGAAATCACTTAAATTCCTTTGGTGTTTTGCAGAATTTGGATGCACCAAATTGCAGGTCAGGTTCCATGCAGGCCTTTTGTTGCTTGTTCAGTTTTCTTTTGTTATTTATTCTCTCTTTTGTCCCGGGGAAGCCAAAGTCTGAAGCCACCCCTCGTTTCTTTATATTTGTCTTCCAAGGAGACAGACTTGAGCAATAGTTCCTGGAAATCTATCAAGTATTTGTTTCGACATTGGCTGCTTTTTCACTCATTTTCAGTCCAGTCTTTGCACCTGACCATTTTCAGAGGAATCTTCTTTTTTTGTTTGTTTAGCCACTTAACACTGACCTGTGAATCATTCGAGCATAAAAAGGCACCTACCTCATGGGACGAATCAGCATTGTGTCTACACAAAACGGACAACTTCGAATTTTAAATCGTGTCTTTAAACACTTTGTTACACGTAGCATTTTTTTTCCCATGTTTGACAAACATGTAATAGTAATTTTGCACCAACATTCCCAAAAGAACTCTTAGCTAAAAAATTAGGCATATTTTTTCAGTTGCAGGATATCTCAGGGTGTCCCTAAAAATATCTGAGGAAACTGAACAAGTGGGAAACAAAAGAAGAAGTAAAGGCTGAAAAACTATCTAAAGCAGATGTTTATTACTGAATATAGTTTTTAATTATATTGAATAACTGCAATATAATTAAATATAATAAAAATAAATGGATATACTTATAAAAATATATTTTTTAAATGTTTTTTAAAAATTATATTTAATAATTTAGCATTGCAAGGTGGCATGGTGGTTAGCACTGTTGCATCACAGCAAGAAGGTCCCGAGTTCAATTCCACCAGCAGGCCGGGTTCTTTCTGTGTGGAGTTTGCATGTTCTCCCCACAGCACTACAGCTTCCTCGCAAAGTACAAAGACATGCAGTTAGTGGCTTTAGGGTGATTGGTGATTCTAAATTGCCCATAGGTGTGAATGTGAGCATGAATGGTTGTCTATGTGTTGACTGGTGACCTGTCCACG
Organism: Pelmatolapia mariae; assembly: GCF_036321145.2. NCBI lineage: Eukaryota > Metazoa > Chordata > Actinopteri > Cichliformes > Cichlidae > Pelmatolapia > Pelmatolapia mariae. The sequence goes on along the minus strand of NC_086233.1, from coordinate 18,036,594 downwards.
GTGTACCCTGCCTCTAGCCGTAAGACAGCTGGGACAGACTCCAGCCCCCCGTGACCCTGACAAGGATAAGCGGGAGTGGATGGATGCATATAACTAAGTTCACACTGTCTATCCAAAGGAAACATGCCTGCTTTCAGTTTTATACTTTAAGACTGCACTATTATGTTTGAATAATCTAAAGTAAATTAAAAAGCTTTAGGTTTTAGGGCATTTCTGATTTGTAAGCTTTGGGAAAAGTCACCGACGGCTGATGTTCACTACTGGAAATGACAGCTTCTCAAATTCATCCACATATTATTACATTACATTTAATATAAACATTCAACATTGTAAGCCGTAAGTAAGCAGAAAATAAGGAAAAATGTGACGTGTCTCTTTTAACTTTCAGCTAATTCTGTGGCCGATTAAGCCATGTTGGGCAATTAAATACAATTGTATGTTTTGCTTTGAATTCTGAGTGTTTCCGTTTCAACAAAACCCATTAAGGCCACACTGGGTAACATCAAATCCGCCAACACCATTTATTGGAAATACTTGGCACCCACTGCCTAATATTGCACTTGGGATCACCCTTCCCGAAACTCGGCTTAGCGATGACTGCAATCAATGTCACAGTTTTCTGAAGCAACAATACATCAAATTATAGAAAATATGCAGAACTTTGAAGCCCATACATGCAGAAAAATAGCCACTTTCCCATGAATAAGTGTAGATGGAGGGAACTGATAAATCTTTTAGTATAAACTTTGCCACGTAATGAACAGCAATAAATGACATTTTTCAAAGTGTAGGAATAAAAACCTACACAACAAAACCTACACATCCTTTGAAACTCAGAGGCTTTTCTTTTCTCAGCACAGTTCTTCATTTCAACAGCTTTGTGCATTCTGAGCCTAACTTCTTTAATGTTGTAACATCTCGTTCTGTGCTGATCAGGGCAGCAAGAAACTGCTGCGTGTCCATACTGTGCTGTTCTGTGCTCCGATGGTCTTTTCCCTGCTTCTTGTCAGTTTGAAAGCCCAGCCAAATCTTATCTGACTCCTCGGCTGTATGTTATCCACCAGGGGACTGACTGATGTTGATCCAAAGCTTTGGCACTAACGCCGCACACTCATGCTCCACTCATTTCACCTTTCCAACTGCCTGTAATAAAGCACTCGTTTTAATGGACCTGTTGGTTGTTTTCTTTCCACACTGCAGAGATTTTAGAAGGTCATCAAATGCTAAAGGCCATCAAAACACACCTTTTTATTTTACTCCGCTAATCCCACTCTGCTTGACATGCTGTAGTGTTGTGAGGAAGCTGTAAATGGAGCATTTATTAAGTAAACTTAGTTAATGCTGTTGAATAGTGTTTTTAAACTGTTGTTGGTTTAATTTTGTGGTTACTTTATGGGCTACTTTTGTGGTGCTTTGTTATATTGAGGGATTTTTTAAAGAAAATGCTGTTTCCACCCAATTATATACAGGCCTACTTACTAAGACTTTTTATAATTCTTCTTGGTTGAAAAATAGAAATCATTCCCAATCTTGTGTGCAGATGCTAATCTTTGTTTTAGCATAGATTTAATTCAATTTAATTCAGTGTTACATCATTATTATTATTATACTGTGTCAGACTGGTGACCTGTCCAGGGTGTACTCCGCATCTCGCCCTATGGTAGCTGGGATATGGATGGATGGATTATTATTATATAACCACAGTTAGGTCCATATGTATTTGGACAATGATGCATTTTTTTCTTTTTTGCTTATTTTACCTTGTACAGGACAGTGGATTTATAATGTAACCAATCAACATGTGATTGAATGCAAGCTTTGATTTAAGGGGTTTTTAATACATAGTCCATCATTTTTAGACGCTTAAAATGTATTCTACAAATTAATATTATTTTAAATATAAGGATTGTTTTTCATAGTTGGTTGAAAATCCTTTGTTGGCGATGGCTGCCTCAAGTCTTGAACCAGTGAACATCACCATCCTTTCTTGAGATGCTCTGGGGCTTTACTGAAGCTCCTTGAGTTGCTGCTTGTTTGAGAGTCTTTGTTCATTCATTTTTGTATTTAATAACTAAAAATCATCTTGTGTTGGGCTGAGATCAGATGCCCAATTTAACCAATGAAGAATTCTTTGCCTTGGAAAAATCTGGGGTCATTTTTGCAGTGCAGTTTGGCTGAATCAGAACAGCCCTGTACACTTCACAGTTCATCCTGCTGCTTCTAACAATAGTCCCATGATCAATAAATACCAGTGACTCAGTTCCACTGGCAGCCATACATGCCCATGCCTCCATCATGTTTGACCAATGACGTGGTAAGCCTTAAATCATGAGTTGTTCCTTTCATTCTCCATGTTTTTCCCTTCTCATTATTCTGGTGCAAGTTAATCTTGGTTTCAAAGATCTATTTTTTCAAATCTGTTTTAGGTATCTGTCAGATAATCTGACCTGACTGTTCATAAGTATAATCAGTGGTTTGTACCTTATTTGTTCTGGTCCCAGCCCTCCCCGCACGCTGTCTGGTCTCTCTCTCTCTCTCTCACTGTGTGTTGGTCATGGGCAGGACTCGTTACAGGTCCCCACCCTGCTCACCTGTGGATCATCACCCATCTGTGCCCTAATGATCAATCACCATCTCCTTCTTCAGCGGTGGCTGACAGTCTTTCTTTGCTGGATTGTTGGCCTCCCTCGTTAGTAAAACCCCGGCTCAGCACAGCGATATCTGACCTTGTTCCCTGTGACTTCTAGCTGATAATTGTTTGTTTCCCTGTGCACAGGTCTTTCCTGGTGTTCCGTCCCTGGTGGGTGGTGAGAGTGAGCATTCCTGTGTTGAGCGTGTTCACCTCCTCACTACCTGGCCTTCCCTCCTTCTGGATTACCCTGCTGAATCTTGTGTGATTAACCTTGGCTGCGAATAAAACTTTCAGATCTGTAGATGTGACTCCTGTTTCTGATTCCTGCTCACTATTCATGAAAGCATCTCTTGAATGGATAGTACACTCTCACAATGATATGCCTAACCCCTAATGGTTGTTCTTGACTTGATTTGGTGATTAGGTCTTCTGTGGTGTTTAAGACACTTTGGCTGTTGCTGACCTGGCCAGTGTATTGCCTCTTGTTAAGAATGTACCAAATTGTTGGGGTGCTGGTTTAACTCACTGGAATAAGCAGGCGACCATATGCTGCACGTCTGACAGAGGCCGGCCTAGGTGACTGTGCTGACTGTGACAGAAAGATGGTACCTTTGCTCGGCTTGACTTCTACCTGTCTGCGTTGTATTGTATTTTATGCTATTATATCAGCCCTGACGTTTAATATATGGAGCTATGCTGCTGTGATTTATGACCGTTCTTCCTTGCTCCACATCAAAGAGTTTATGGAACGTCTTTATGACGATTGGGACAGTTATAGGAAAACTTTCCGCCCCACCATTTGTGTGCTCTTCTACCCCACCAGATTACTTCTTGCTACCTACGAAACGTGCCTTAGGCAATTCCAAGAAGAAATCAAGGAAAAGAGGCTGGTGGGCCGGTTTCCAGGTACACATTAGATCGGAGATTTCCCGACTGGTCTGGAGGCGTCCCCGGTTTCTGCTGCCAGTTACCCTTCCAGATTTGGTTGGAAACGCGTAATCGCGGCCACTACAACCTTGATCTTTCTCATCTGATGCTCTGTGTTTTGTCAATTACCTCCCCACTGCTCTGTCCTCGCAGCCTGCATCGCAAAACCGGTGGTTGGTCCCACTGGTTCCGTGGTGCTGCTGGAGACCATGCGTTCGGACAAGGTGTTTGCTGTCAGTTCCACTTCGACAAGCTGATGTGAAACCTGCGCTGCCAGCATTTAGTCGGATTTCGCTCTTGAACGCCCGGTCCATCACAAACAAATCCTTCTCTCTGAATGAGCTCTTCACAGGAAAAAACCTGGATTTTCTGTTTCATATTGAAACATGGCAGCGGGATGGCGAGTTTATTCACCTAAACGAACTGTGCCCTACTGGCTGCTCCTACTTGGGCGCCCCCCGTTTAGGTCGCCATGGTGGAGGACTTGCTGTCGTCTTTAAGGACAGTTACATATGCAGAGGTATGCAAACTGAAAACTATTCTTCTTTTGAGTCGCAAACAATTAAGGTGGGCTCTACTAACATCTTTTATTGTGTTTTAGTCTATCGCCCTCCTGCTCCTGCTACTGTGTTCTTAAAGGGTTTTATGGACTTCTTATCTTCTATTACCAAGCTGGAGAAAGTTTTGATTCTTGGAGATTTTAACATTCATATTGATGATGCCTCATCTAACTCTGCAGCTGAACTTTTATCTATATCTCACTCTTTTAACTTTGTCCAACATGTCTCTGGTCCAACCCATTTAAAAGGCCATACCTTGGACCTTGTCTTTTCCTTGGGCCTCCACATTGGCAATGTGTTTGTCTAGGACGTACATTTGAGTGATCATAATTGTGTCTTTTTTTAATTCAATTTTAGCTCTAAACAAACACCTGTGAAGTTAAAAACTCATAGACACATAATAACTGAGACTACTGCTGAGAGGTTCTCCATTGTGCTTCACAGTTCTCCACTTTTTACTGGAAATGATGTAAATAATCTCATTCAGTCTTTTAATCGGGAATGCAAATCCATTTTGGATCAAGTGGCACCTATTAAAACAAGCTCTGCCTTACAAGAAAAGACATGCCCTTGGATAAATGACTATATCTTAAACCTAAGGCGAATATGCCGCAAAACGGAACGACTATGGAAGAAAACCAAACTTGAAGTACAGAGGCTCCATCTTCAAGATCTCATGCTCTCCTTTAATGATGCGGTGAAAAATGTTAGATCAGAATATTTTTCTAGACTCATATCAAAAAACAAGAGAAATCCCAAGATTCTTTTTGACAAAATCAGTGCTATTGTATCCCCAGACGTGGTACCTTTAGATGTACACTCTAAAGCAGACAGTAATAAACTCCTCCGATTTTTAGTTGATAACATCAAAGAAATCAATGCTAAAATCTCCCCAAAACTTGAGACGTGAGACACTCCCTTTGCACTCCTGGTCAACTTTTACAACTGTGACTTATGATGAAATAGCAGCCCTGTTGGACAAAATGAAGCCATCTTCAAGCCCCTCAGATATTATCCCCACTAAGCTTTTCATCAATGCTTTTGACACCATTGGTCCTTGGGTTGTGAACCTTTTTAATGTTTCTCTTCAGACTGGGGTGTTCCCCAGCTTTTTTAAACATGCCATTGTGGAACCAAGGCTCAAAAAACCTAACCTGGATCCAACACTACTTCAACATTTTAGACCTACCTCCAAACTCCCATTTATGTCAAAACTCTTTGAGAAGGCAGTTGCTGTCCAACATACAGCATACTTGGAAAAACACAACATCTATGACCGTTTCCAATCTGGTTTTTGTAAATTGCATTCCTGATAAACAGACAGAGACCTAGTAGGGATGTCTGGCTCTGTTCTAGACTGGTTTTCATCTTACATATCTGAAAGGAGTTTTAGTGTGTCTGCAAACCAGATCATGTCGGAATCTACAGAGTTGCTGTGTGGAGTTCCTCAGGGCTCCGTGCTGGGACCTATTCTGTTTTTAATATACATTCTTCCTTTAAGCCAGATAATACAGCAGTTTCCTGAAGTATCTTATCATCTTTTTGCTGACGATATTCAGCTATACTATTCATTTAAGCATTCTGAAGTTCAAAAGCTCTCCTCTCTGATTGACTGTTTAACCAACATTAAACAATGGTTGAACGATAATTGATTATAGCTAAACCCAGTCAAAACAGAAACTTTGATTATTGCACCAGACAGTGGAATACCTGATATTAAACAGCGACTGGGTGATTTAGGTTCCTCACAGAAGCATCCATCCATCCATCCATCCATCCATCCATCCATCCATCCATCCATCCATCCATCCATCCATCCATCTTCTTCCGCTTATCCGGGGCCGGGTCGCGGGGACAGCAGCCCAAGCAGAGAAGCCCAGACCTCCCTCTCCCCAGCCACCTCCTCCAGCTTGTCCGGGGGAACACCAAGGCCTTCCCAGGCCAGCCAAGAGATATAATCTCTCCAGCATGTCCTGGGTCTGCCCCAGGGCCTCCTCCAGGTGGGACATGCCCAGAAAACCTCACCCAGGAGGCACTCAGGAGGCATCCTTGTCAGGTGCCCGAACCACCTCAACTGGCTCCTTTCGATGTGGAGGAGCAGCAGCTCTATTCTGAGCTCCTCCTGAATGGCCGAACTTCTCACCCTATCTCTAAGGGAGAGGCCAGCCACCCTTCGGAGGAAGCCCATTTCTGCCGTTTGTATCCGCGATCTCGTTCTTTCGGTCACTACCCACAGCTCGTGACCATAGGTGAGGGTAGGGAGGTAGATCAACTGGTAAATTAAGAGCTTCGCTTTTACACCCCGCTCTCTCTTCACCACAACAGACCGGTAGAGGGTCTCGTTGGGGCCGCTGCACCAATCCATCTCACAGAAGCATAACCTTAGAAATCTAGGTGTTATTTTTAATAAAGCTTTTTCTTTGGAGGGACATTTAAATCAGATAGTAAGAACCTGCTTTTTTCACTTAAGGAACATTTCAAAACTTAGATCCATCGTGTCAACAAGTGAACTCGAGATGATAATCCATGCTTTTGTCTCATATGACCCCTGTTTTAAAGTGGCTGCACTGGCTACCAATCCGATTTAGGTTCCATTTTAAAATTCTAGTTTGAACTTTTAGAGCATTACAGGGCCTTCTCTTCTCTCTTTCTTCAACTTTCCTGTCCCTATCAAACATAAATCCAGTTTTCTGTCTCTGAGACAGGTTTATTTTGGTTTGAGCCTTTCTCTGTATTATTGCAGGGTCTCTCAGTTTGCATGTATGTGACTGCTGTTGTGATTTGCTGTTATACAAGTAAAACTAAATTGACTGAAATGAATTGATGAAAATATCCTTCATGCTTTGGACCTCATATTTGGACTTCCACTATAAAGCTACACACAACTTCTGCTCTTTGATTCAACTCCCTTGAGTCTCTTATCTGCTTAATTTGTCATGAAACAACAAGGCAGCTGGTCTCACCTAGCAATGAAAGCCAGACAGTTGTCTAATTACTTTTGATGCTCTGAAAATGGAATAGCCTGTTCAGATTTAGAATTCAGCCACATGCAGTAAAACTGAACAGAGAGAACGTCACAAAGTAAATGGATATTGACCCAGAGTATAGGCAGCAAATTCTTCAATGGCTAAGTCAGTCATCTGAGCATGCTTTTTGGTTACTAAATACACAACTGAATGAAACAAGCAGCAACTGAAGGTTAGCTGCAGTAAAGGCTTGGCATCTGAAAAGGAGGAAACACAGCATTTGGTGATGTCCATAGGTCTTAGACTTTAACCAAGTATTAAAAGGATTCTGGGTAATTAAAATCACATTTATTTTAAATATTGTTTGATTTAAAATCCATTGTGGTAGTTCATAAAGGCCAAATATTTTTTAAAAAGTATACTCGTCTATATTCCTATAAGCACTTTTATAAAACAACTACACTAGAAAACATCAGCAATCAGATTTGATCAAGTGCTTGTCAGTGGAATGAAATGGCTCGATCTGCTGGAATGGGAGTAAGATTAATGTCTGTGTGTCTGTGTTTCTTTTTGGTTCCCAACTCACATAAAACAGGAGCACTCAGAGAATGCAACTCCCCCCGAAGTACAAGGGCTATACTAAAACGTAAATTTTTTATAATGTTTTTATTGAAACATGATGATATCAGCTGTTTTTAATAGATCATTTTTGCTGATGTCAGCATTTTTAACATGGGAATCTAATGTAGTATATTAATCTTTTTGTGTTGTTCTGTCATATAATGTCAAATTGAAAGAATAGTGCTTTAAAGAGCTTAAACAAAGAAAGCACTTTTGTCCCCCAATGACTAATATATTGCTTTAAAGTTTGGAGATGGAGATCCAGTGGAAACAAAAAGATCTTTCCTAATGTGTGACCCTGATCTTTGACCTATGACCTTGAAGCATTACATACCAAAATGCAGTGATGGGAATAACAGCGTTACAAGTAACGGAGTTACTAACACCCCTACTTTTTTCAGTCACTAGTAATCTAACTAATTACTATTTCTATCGTTACAACGCCGTTACCGTTACTAACAAGAAAATGTGGTGCGGTCACGTTGCTATTTTTCAACAAACAGACGGTTGAAGCTGTGTTCTATGGCGTTATTTTTGTGCCACTATTCTGAGCGCACATAAAGAAATTTTGAACGCACGTAAAAAAAAATTTGCAGGTGCAAGTGTTGCATTTTGAGGAGAAATTTATTTTGAGCGAAGAAAAACAAAATTTGAGAGAACAAAATTCATTGCTGCGTTCAAAAAATGTATTTCAGTGTTTGCTATTATCCATACACACACACACACACACACACACACACACACACAATAGCAGCCCCTCTCACTCAGTTTTTGCATTAGCGCTTGCTCGCAATGTGTTGCTTGCGCTCTCAACATTTCTGCCCGTGCGCGTTCAACTCTTTCTGTACACCGTTACATTTGTGCCATAAAACCAGCCAATCACAGACTTGGATGCAAAAAAACCTGATTGGCTGTTTTTGTCTCCAATCAGCTCGAAATGCAATATTCCAGAATCCACTTCATCCAAAACTCAAACGAGGCAGTGGCGGAGGAACACAGAGTGGCGGAGTTTGAAATATTACTCTTTCTGGGTCACAAAATAAACTTTTAAGATATTTTCATGCGAGAATGGTGCTGTGTAAACTTCAAATATCTGCTTGATTTATCGAGACATCACATATTTGCAAAAGTGCTCTAACGTTTACGGAGATGCCTGTTACCCACCAGCTGACTGCATAGCTGGACTGGCCATAGACTATGTGCACCTTATAATACTTTCTAAGGATATTCATTGATGACATTAAATACATTGAAATATTGTACTTTGTAGGTGGTCCTAAAAGATTCGCAGCCTGTGCAACTGCTGCACTTCTCGTGCTCGTGCAAGGCTGGAAAAGCTCCGTGCAACCATTGTGTTGCTCTTCTGTTTCAATCTGCACACTATTCGCAGTTGAAAGTCCAAGTCGTTCCCCCGATGTTAAGCTGCACTGAAGGTGAACAACAGTGGCATAAGCCCAGAGTTATGGTGAGTGCAATCACCGCAATATTTTTAATGTAACTTTATATTTTGTAATTAGTTTTTACCATATTGTAATAGGGGATAAAGCCTGGCCCTGTTGAGAAGATGGCTGTGCTCTCAGCCAAACCCAAAACAAGAAAGACCACAGAGGGAGTGCGGTAAGTGCTTGCTACTGATGGGGTTTCAGAAATCATCACAACATTCGTTAGGGCAATAATATTTAATAAAGAATGGGGGGCAACTTATTATTGTTAAAAGGCAGATTCTAGTGGCAATATAGTGAGTTATAGGGCCTAGCAACTAATAAAAATGACTTTGTTTTGTCTGTGTCTATATGTCAGGTTGGGTATCAGACGCCACCTCTCTAGGGACATCTCAGGCCCCCCAAGGTATGGAGGCCTATCTCCCCCCACCAGTCCCCCTGCCAGTGGCAGACACCCGCAGACATCAGTGCATTGGTGGTTCTTTGTGTCCGGGGGTGGGCGTCCAGGTACGCACCGGCTCACTCCTGGTGGCTGCTTGTTGGGGCCTGGAGCCTGGGGCTCCGGCCGAGAGGCCGAGGAGTGTCCTCGGCCTCTCGGCCTGGGGCTCGGTCACTCTGGCACAGCTGGCTGCCGGCAGAGCTCACGGGCACGTCACTGCAACCCCCCCCTGGCTTCTGCTCCACAGCTGCTGAGTGACCCCTCATCTGGGGCTCTCCTCAGCTCTTTCTGGGACAGTGGCGCGGCTGACCCTCTGTTGGTCTTCCTTGGTCTCTTGTGTTCTGAGGGCCTCTGGATGTCTGGAGTCTTGATCTCCTCCATACCTGCTTCATGCCCTGGAGGACGGGGCTATGGCTCCCCACACCCTCTAGCAGATCATTACATGAAGGAACCTTTTAAATACAAGCGCGCTTATGCTCACAGGTGTACACACGGGTGCTCACACACACAAACTACACCCTTTTTGGCTCCTACCTCAAGGCACACTGTGCGCTGCACAATAATATTCAATATTTAGTCTTTACTGTTATATTCACATAGATCATCACGATGATGTTGTTTATTATATTGCTCTCTTTTTTTTTTGCTTGTTTTCCCTTTTTTCTTTCTCAACAGGTGATCCAGGTGATTGACATATGTATTTTTTGCCTGATTGTTTTGTTGGTTTTTGTTTTTTGCCCTTTATCACCGTTTCTCTTCCCCGCTGTTTTTCTTTCTCTCTTTCTTTCTCCTAGAGCTGGGCGATATAAGATTTTTTCATATCACGATATGTTTTTTTCATTTCTGGCGATAACGATATATATCACGATATAAGCCAAATAACTATATTTGTAAGATTTAAATGTGCCGTTGCTCACAAGTAAAATGTGAAATAATTAGCAGCTTGTTTTAATTTAAATATTTATTTCCCATAATAAGTTCAACAGGGTAGATGTACTTAAGGAACATGAAACTTCAGTTTCAGATAAATAAAGGCAAATATTGCAAACTACACAAAATGCAGCTGCTAAAGCGTTTAAGTTTCAAAATAGAACAAACAAAAGACTACTAAATTGTCAATTCCACTTAGAAACAAGTAACAAGTCACGTGACGTGACGCTGCGGCTGTGATTGGTTAGGCTCTGTGCTACTTAATTTGGATTGGCTGTTCTTTTCTTTTTTTTTAAGAGGACAAGAGAGATGAGGCCTATCGCAATAGTTTAATTTTTCTATCGAGAAAAAGTTATTTCGCAATACATATCGTTATCGTTCTATCGCCCAGCTCTACTTTCTCCCTTTTCTTTTCCCCAGTCATGTCTGTCCCGTGTGTAGCAAGTGAAAATAAAATAAAATAAACAATAAAAGCAAAGGTGAATCAAATAGACCAATACGGCAAGGCCGGGATGGTCCATTTGGTAAAGTAAATCCGTTGGGCATCTTTCTTTGCCTTTAGACAATAATTCTGATTCTGGCAAAAGAACCAAACAGGACAGGCGGGGGAAAAAAAATGTTCATTTGTAAAAAAAAAAAAAAATTGCTATCATTGTACCTGTAATTGTAGTAGATTTCCCCTTAAATTTAAAATGTTTGTGTGTGTGTGTGTTTGTGTTTACATCCCTTTACGGGGACCTTCCTGACCTTTCGGTTTTGCGGGTATCTGAAGTGTACCAAACTTTCTCTGATGCTGACCGGCCTATGATCTGTTTGGCAAGGTGCAACAAAGAAGTCCACTTTCTTATCAGCAACCAGCCAAAGAGAAAGTGCAGACTCTTCATAATGCTCCACCTCCACAATCATTGCCACTGCAAGACTACAGACTAAAACCATCAGAGTGCATGTTTGTCTGTTCCAGGAAGCAACAGCTGCACATGAAAAGTCTGGAGGTGACCCCTGGAAAAGTCCCAGAGCATAGAATGTGCTACGCAAGAGCAGAGTGAGTGTGCCGATTGGTATAATGTGCGGAGACCATGAGTCGCTGCATCTCGTTTTAGAGAGATCTGTCATGTGAGCAAACCCTGGATTGGTGCATCACCAGATGGTATCATTTTTGACCCCTTGGAGCAACCTCAGTTTGGCCTAGTAGAAATGAAATGTCCAAACATTAGAAGTTATGTAGATGCACCTTACCTCAAGGTCATCAGTGGGGCATTGCAGCTTAAACCAACACATGACTATTATTGGCAAGTTCAGAGCCAGCTGCTAACTACAGGTATGAGTAGGTGCGATTTTGTAGTCGCCACTCAAAAAGATGTTTTCATACAAAGAATACAGAGGGATGAGGGTTTGATGGAGACATTCCTGACTTTAATGTCATAAACTTACATGGTGGGCAAGGGCCACTGTATTATTTGCCTGTTGTTTTGATCAAAATAGAAAGCTGTTGGTAAAAGTAGGTTTGGTGAAGAGTTCACACAGACTAGTTTTGCGTTAGTATTAATATCAGCATTGTTTGTGTTCAAACCATGTTTTTTTTTTGTTGAAAAAATTTGATATCTTTACTGTTATAAAACTCAAAGTATGTCAAATACAGCTGATAATTTGAAACCTGTGTTTTTTTCTTTCAGAATTCCACGGAAACAGTATTTAGCATCTTTAGAAAATCTATTGCAGTCAATAAGAAGCGCACAGAATAGAGCAATAGACAATGCGGTTAAAGTAAGGCAGTTTTATTTGCAGAGTTACAGTAAAACATCAAGTGATTTATTATTGAACTTTAACCAGGAAAGGGGGTGTGTTAGCTGTTTATCAAGTCTACTTAAGTAACAAAATTTGCTACTTCCATTGTTGGGAAGTAACTAAATACATGAATTTAGAGTAATAACAATATTCTGAAGATATTCAAAGTATTCAGAATACAGTACTCTGATTAGACAAAGTAATGGAATATGCTACAAAATACATTTAAAGGCAAGAATTCAGTATTCAGTAACTAAATACAATTGAGAAAAAAAAACAAACAAACAAAAAAAAAAAAACTAAATACAATTGTAAAGTATTCTCCCAACACTGGGTACTTCTCCCACATACTACAAAATACACTACACTACACACATTTCAAGCTTTTAATCAACAACCCATTTTTTGACCAGGGGTCCGTATTGATAATTTGTGAGGAGACATGCAACAGTAAAAATTTGGTTTATACTCTCAGAAATGGAGAGAGGGATGACAGTGTCAAAAAGTTTGTTTTCTTTAACCCTCCTGATGAGCCTCTCCACGTAGACCCTCAGACGTGCAATGGACTGGGTTCTAAGGACATCCACCTCTGACATTTGAGCTTGCTTGGACAAAAAGGCTGGGAGATGGACTTTCCCGGGCACTAGCTCATCTACCAGAAACCCTTTGTCCACCATTATATCCATCTCAGGCGTTAGGAGGGAGGTGATGCCGGAGTGACGGAAAATCTCCTTCTCACTGATGGAGCCTTCAAAAAGTGCTGAGGCAAATGTCATTGCTCCATGGGGGGACATGCCAATAAGCGCTTTGATTGTGCAGTGCGACTTGTAAGTTGAAAATACCTCACTCTGGAGCAGAAGGGAGGAGGGTGTTTGGCACCTCATTTCAGTACAGTCAAGAATGACCTGGGTATTTTTATAAGTCCCACTGAAATCCGTGGGGCAGTTTGCTCTCACTCTGCCAGGTGCCATCCAGATGGAGACAGATCCAAGCAAAGTGTACAAAAAGTTGGACCATGACACAAGTATTCTACTCACTGTAGCTCTGTGAATGTTAAACTTGTGACAAAGCTCCCTTTGTGTACAGCCGGTTGCCAGATAATTCAGGAACAAGAAGAGCTCATCAATTGGCAACAATTTCTGGAAGAGAAAAAAAAATTGCTGCAGTCACAAAAATGTGCAACACAGACAGATCAAGCAGGTAGTAATTTTGTAGAACTTACAGTTGGTCTGTTTACAGGGCTCTCGGTGGATGTGCTGGTGGATAGGCTCTTCTGACCACTGGTGACCCTCACCATCCTTCTTGTTGCCTCTTGGATTAGATTCCAAAAGGCCATCAAATGCTCATATGATGGAAATCTGCATTTAAATGGTGAAATATAGTTTTTTTTTCTGCAGCTATTGCTAAATTTCAGATGACATTATAACTTTCTATTGGTCAATGTAATACAGATCGGAGGTAAGTTACACTAATATTGTTAAAGTGATGAGGGCTAGAAACGAAAACCAACTACCTCGTGTTAAAATGGACATTTGTGTAATGTTATTAAGGCCATGGGTCACTAGCTCCCAAACTCCGGGTCGCTCTGTCTTTTTTGAAAAATTATTCCAGTGGAATAAGGAGGGAACAACTTTTGGCTGAAGACAACGTTTCCCAGAGGAAGAAACGAAGATCTCTCCAGTCTCAAAATGCCAACTACACACTCTAGAGCTGGTCGTAACTGTGAAGCCGTCCCTTCTGATTTTTATCAGCCATTGTGCGCGCAATTCAGGATCTTTGGGAAAGGAGTTTGAAGTTTCTCCTCAAAATGCAACACTTGCACCTGCAAATTTTTTTTACGTGTGCTCAGAATAGTGGCACAAAAATAACGCCATAGTGTTCAGCTTACTGCACCTTATATCAGTTGCATGGAAGTAGCTGTAATTAATCTGGGCGCTACAGCTTTAAGCAGCTGCGCACGCTCCCGCGGGCGGCAATCACTTTCTGGCTGACGATCACTTTTTGGTACAACACCTGGAGCTAAGGGGGCAAAACAATCGCATGAGTGCTGCTGTTTGACTGAGGAAGAATAAAGTAGTCGTGGTAAGCCAATCACATGACCACTTTAAGATGACAAAGCAACAAGGTGATATATACCAGTTTTTAAATTGTGTTGATAGGCCACGTAAAACCAGAGCCATGATAAACAATATATACCTGTGTTTTTTCCTGAATAGTTTCGTCACGTTTACTGTCTAAGGACAGCGCTAGCAAGCACTCTCTGCTTATGAGCAAAAACAAAACAAAACAACACAACAAAAAATGTCCTTTCGTGTTGGTGGAAAAATGCACCATGTCGACCAATCAAAAATGATATGGCAAAATGACATTTGGTTGTTTAGGAAGAGGGGGAAGTTTTAGGAGTGACGGCGAGAGAGAGAAAGAAAGACAGGAGAAAAAAAGAGAAAGCGAGTTTTGAGATGTGAGAGATTTGTGACGTTTAGCATGTTTGGAGCGTGTAGTTAATGTGTTGTCTTGTGTAGTTAGTGTGTAGTGTTGTGGATAGTTTGGTGTTGTGTGTCAGAACAATCCATAACAAATATGGGTAAATAAAATGCCCAATTATAACTTGGACCCCAGAGGGTTAAACATTTTTTAAATCAACTCAATAGTTACTTTTCAAGTAATTAATTACTTTTAAAATCTTGTAACTCAGTTACTAACTCAGTTACTTTTTTGAAGAAGTAACTAGTAACTATAATTAATTACTTTTTCAAAGTAACTTGCCCAACACTGCCAAAATGGCATATTTGATTATATTTACCAACCTGATTGACGCAGAAGTCTGTCTCCTATAAGCTGTAAAAACGTGAGATTTCAAGATATATTTATGCACTGTGTGATTTTGCAAAACTCTAAAAACATTATTGTGACATCATAGGGGGTCGTAGTGAAAAACGAAAAAGTGTGTTGTGCAGCTGCCACCTTGCTCTTTCATATCACTCACAATATTTTTTCCAAGGTCGATTTTAAGCTTGGACACTAACAATGAATGTCAAGATCAAATGCTTAGCCAACGTAGCTACTCAAGTTTGATGACGATCCATAACAAATATGGATAAATAAAGTTGTTTTCACATTTGGTGTGACCTTGACTCGATTTTCACCAAAATTAAATCAGCTCCAGCTGTTGTTGGTATCTGGCACCACACATAATTTGATCTTGATATGTTGAAAACTGTAGATACTAGACAGCTGATAGACAGACAAACAAACAAACTGATACAATAACATCACTGTGTTTAGATGTTACTCTGATGGTTGTTCACAAAGCTCCTACACTTTTCTTGAGTTAATCATGTGGGAGCTATTTTTCCACCATCACACCTGCTTCATATCTCGATTGGCACGCAGTGCAGAGATGGAAGGAAAATATAGCCAGGATTTGAACAGCTGAACTCTGTTTCCGGTCCCTGTGTATGGCTGTTCACTTGTATCTTTTTCATCGGCTTCAGCATTTGCATTAAAATACCTTTCTTTCATCAAGAAAGACTTGAAAAGGCTAATTTGAAAGGAAAAAAAAGAAACTGCAGAGAGACTGACTGCTTTCATGTTGAAACATTTAAGAGATTTCACAATGCTTGAAACAGCTGGGAGTTAAAATGTGAGGTGAGACAGTATGGACTCCACGTTTCCTGATTTATACAATCCAAAAGGCATTTACAGGGACTGCTAAAGAGAGGCTACATGCCCAGGAACATGGAGCATTCATTAAAATAAATGTGTACAGTCTAATAATGTATTGGACCTTTACACATGCTTAACCAGGTCAGTATTACATTAGTCCTCCTTCTTCTTCTCTCTTACTTCTTTTTCCTTTTCTCTTCTTCCTTTTATCTTTTCCTTCCTTCCTTTTTTCTTTCTTTCTCTCCACCTGGCTGCTCCATTTAGAGGTCACAAAAGTGGAAAATCTGCCTCCTTGTCACTCTATCCCCATGCAGGCCCTCTTCACGTACGTCTCCAAACTGCTCATCCTAAACTCTCTCTCTGATATACTAATTTTTTCACTGCCACCATCATAGCAGGTCTCAGAACCATCTTGTAAATTTTCCTTTTCACCCTTGCAGCTTTTACTTTGTCACAAATCACCCCAGACACTCATTTCCACACACTCCACTGTGGAGTAATAGAGCTGTTTTTTATTTTTACTATCATTCATGTTTGTACAACCAGATGAGTAGCTCCCTGGAGGCTCATTAGAACAAATGCAAGATGTGAACAGCCAATCTAGATCTGCTATTTATTGCAGGCCAGGTAGGGACCTATACAAGTAATTTTATATCAACAGAAGCTTTTTAAGGAGCTTTTAACCTATACTTGCTTAATTGCTGGAAAAAGAACTATGACAAATTAGCTTTTTACATTTGCCGTCACTCACAGTTGGCAGTGTATTTATTTTCTATTGAAGTAAAAAAAAAAAAACAGCTCTTCTGTGCTTTAAAATGCACAAATAATGTAAATAAATCTGTTTCTTTGTAATCATGAGCTAGTAAGTTATAATAAGAGTTATGAATTTAGTGGTTTCACTCCAGGTCTGAGTAAGTAAGGGTTTTGTGGGCTTTTTTCTTTCCTTATGTGTTCATATTTGCAGACCTGATCTGGGTTATTACAGTAAGCATGTTTAGCTTTACTTTAAATTCAGAGTGTCACAGCTTGACCTTGCCGATATTTACAATGTGCTTCTTTGTGCTCTGCCACACCCCTTTTTTTCCCTAGCATCTCAGCACAACCTGAAGCAGACTTGTTGTGTCTGTTTAGCATACCTTGATCTGTTTGGCAGCAGCGGTCAGGCCTGGCCAGTGTCATTGTCCTTTGCCAACAGTGATTGCCAGCTAAATACTGTACTCAGTGTTTACAAAACCAAGAAAGGCCATCTTTTAAAAGGCCAAGAAGCTGGCATACTTGGGAATATTTTTAAAATTTGTTCATAGCCAGTACAACGCCACCCCACCCACCCAAACCTCAAAAAACAAAACAAAACAAAAAGCCCCCACACACTGATACTCAAAAAGAACTATTAAAATTGTGCTGCCTCACTTCTCATCTACTCACTTTTAAATGAAACTGAAAGAAGCCACAGTGAGAATTACTAGTAATCTGTCAAGATTTCACAATTTAATTATTTTTTAAATGACATTCTGGTAAACAATACAGTTATCGCCATCATTCCAGTGGCATAAGACATGAGGAAAGAGTCTTTAACAGTTTGACAAGCAGAAATGGAGCAAAACTGTCACTCAGCATGCACACAGATCTTTCACCCCCCTGACACACGGTCAGATTTACGGTGCAAATTAAGCACAAACACACAGCGGCATTAGTGAAGCATTAAATGTCCCTGTGTTGTCTGGGAAAGGATTTATCTTCCACAGATCACACGCAGTTATTTGGCTTGGAGTTCTTGTTCACAAGGGGACACCAGAACAAGCCTCCTGATCACAGACGTAGTCCAGCTGAGGTCATTCAAAGTGCTGCACAGCTCCGACTCCTTTCCCACAGAAACAAGGAACAGTGGCTCAGAAGGCAGCAGATGCAATCTGCCGCATGATTTTCAAACACTGACCTAAGCTAGAATGAGGACTTGGCTCACATTTTTGTAGATCATTATCAGTCATATATACTACAGCAAACTATACAGAGGTTCTATTTTATACTTCACAACTTGCTGTAACAATAACAAGGTTTTATCAAAAGGTGAGAAAAGCGTCCTATAAGCATAGGTGTGCATTTATTGCCATGTTGTCAATGACTCACTCATATCTTTGAAATCTTACTCAGGATCCATCCAAGATCCTCTGACTGTATGGGATCATTTTTTTCTGCGTTGGATGTTTTGAACTTGAGTAAAACTAACTAAGATTTCCTGAGTAGCATTTTAAAAATGAATGAGCAAAAATTCTCCAAACCTTTGTGTAACTACATCAAATTGTGATTTTATCGGCGATGACACAACATTTTCTTTACATTTGTCTTTTGTGTCTACCATCAGTTTAGAAATAGCAACATTCATATATCCATTGGCATATCTTGCTGTTACAAGATAAAGATTTATTCGTTAGGTCTGTTGCTTATAACCAAACCTTTTGCTACTTTCCCCTCATATTTAACCTCCTAAGATCCTACTCTTTCATGGCATGCATTTTTGATCTCTCTTTGCTGTTTGGGCTGATTGGGACCTGATGAATGTAAAAACAAAGAATTACCTTTTTTTTTTTAGCCTTAATTTTGTTTCTGAGAAAAATGAGATCCACATATGTTGACATTCATGTTAAATTTCGATAGAACAGTGGCAGTATAATGTCCTCGTAAGTGGATATCAGGCCCTTGTAGAGCAAAATTTAGTATTTTGGACTAGACAACCCAAAATATGGCGTCCAGGTCCTAGGAGACTAATGAATTTAGAGTTAAAAGGAACTAAACACTGGTATAATAAAATACCTTTCCTAAGCTTCTGAAAACAGCAGACTGCGTAGTAAAAAAAAAATTACTGCAATTTTTCAATTTTTTATATGATATTTTGAAAGAAAGCCTTGAATTATACCCATGAGCCTTGATTGATAAAGTTCACATCAATTGTGGTGCTATTCAGAACCAAATCTATGAACATTGTGCCACTATGCAAATATTTTCAAATATACTGAGTGTACATTTCCCATCTGAGCAGGCCACAGTGTTGTATTGTTTTGGGCCGTAATTCATAGGAGCTCCAGATTTGTTTGCCCCATTGCAAGCCTTCCAGACAGTCGAAGTATTATCTCCCTAACAATCAGCAGACGTAATAACGTCATAGAAAGGCAGTTATGTGGATAATATGGTTCATTTTACAAGTTAAAAAAAGAAAAGAAACAAAGAATGATTTCATAGGAACCTGACTGCCAATAAAGTTGAAAATCAAATGCAATGAATAATCTGAATGTGAAAAAAACCACAGGCATGGTGATTGTTTGACTGAGAACGAACATGTTGGTCTTGTCTAACCTGGGACAGGAAGGTGATGTGGTGGAGGACTTGAACTGGCTGAACTGGAAGATCGACTCAGAAGTTGATCTTCCCCTCATCCCCCCTTTTTGTATACAAAAAAGGAGATGAGGAATGGGGATCCATTTCCTTAGGAAGCTGAGATCCTTCAGTGCGTGCAGGAAAATGATGGATTTTCCATCAGCGTGTTACCACTTTATCAAGTCTGTCAGTGTCACTGACAGACTTGATAAACTAATCAGGAAGGCGGGCTCTGTAATTGGCTGCAAACTCAACACTTTTGAAGCTGTGCTGAAGAGGAAGTCACCATTAAGTAACCCTGACCACCCTTTACATCACATACTGGACAGAAAGCGGAAAAGTTTGTATTTTAATATTTTTATATATATTTCTGCTATGATTTTAATGCACTTTTTAATCAGAAATGTTCACTGCAGTTTTTATTATCACCCAGGACATTGATCTTGTAATTATTTGTAGAGAAATAATATGCAAATAGACAATTAAGTTAACATGTTTGTAGCTTTTTATAAAGACTGGCTTATCAATTAATCTGCCTAAATCCCTGCTGGGGAGAAATTCTTTCCATTCTAGTCTTGCTAATAAACAAGCACATTCCTTCAAATGATTCAGTCCAAGGACAAAACCTGTGGTTATCTGTCTCCGTAGCAACATGTGGCAAGAGTGGGGATGGGAAGACTGAAAGCACACTTCTGTCTGTTTGCAACATAACTAAACTCAACTAAACAGTCATTTTGGATGTTTGTTTCTAGTTCCTGAAACATTTCTAAGCATTTCTGTAACAACATATTGAAGTGTTTCCCTTCTGACAGAAAGTCTGCATTAGCAGGTAGGTGTGAAAGAGCAGCGGTGGTGCAAACAAACTCTGTTTCTGACTGTGAGACTGGAGATTGTGTCTGGAAACGCTTTTAACTTTTGTCTTTATTCACTGTTTACTTTTTGTCTTAACTTCGGCCGCTGCAACTTCTTGGTCAGGGTTGGGAAAAGATGGCGAGTTGGTTTAGAAAAAGGCTCTTTCACAACATTAAACAGATGTCAGAACACTCCATCTTGTTGGTTAACAGGATGCCGAGTTCCACATCATATAAGCAGACAATTTACTTTCGCTTTATTGCATTCATGCAACCACTGCAGGTGGTGTAGCTTAAATGAAACTGTTTTATAAAAGCTTACACAAACAATTTATGTGATTGTTTTCCAGGGGAACGACAAACTTTGCAAGGCCAGCAGGGGTTAGCCATGGGAATAAGTGAAAGAAGATGTCACGTTAGCAGACCGTCTTTTTTTTTTTTGCACATTAGGCATGTTCAGATGCTCATGGATATTGTCATATAAGCGCTTTAATTAAGTGGAATTCATTCTGCTAAATGATTGCATTTAAATGGGTTAGACAACTACACGCACTACAAAAACTATCAAAGTGAACTGTTGAAAAGCTACAGAGAAGAGGTTAAAGAGGTAATATGGACTTGGTCACATCTTAGCTGATAAACATTATTAAACCTTGATATTGGGATTAATTGGGATTTGATCTAAATCTTAAAAAACACATTTTTGGAAAATTCACAATGTAAATGAGCCTGCAAAACACACTCACAGGTCACTTTATTAGATATGGCTGTTTAACCGGTTGCTAACTCAAACGTCACATCACACGCAAGCAATGCAATATATTTAGGCATGTATACATGCACAAGTAAAGTCACTGGAATGAGGAAGAAATGCAATTTAGGTGACTTTCAACATATAAATCATAATCTGCTGATCTGCTGGGATTTCCCTGTGCAACCATGTCAAGGATTTGCAGAGAAAAGTGAGTTAGTGTCCTCTGGATGAAAATACCTTGTTGATGTCATAGGAGCTCATAGGAAAGCAAATAGCCATGCATTTACAACCAAAGTTTGCAGAAGAGCATCTCTGAATACACAACACATCAAACCTTGAAGCAGATGGGCAGCAGAAGACTACAGCAGGTGCCACCCCTGTAAAGAACAGGGAACTGAGGCTGCAGTTCTTGCAGTTTCACAAAAACTCAACAACAGAAGATTGCAAAAAACATTGCTTGGTCTTAGTTTGTGATGTGACATTCAGTTGGTAGGGACAGAATTGAGCGTAAACAACATGAAAACATTGATCCATCCTGTCTTGTACCAACGATTCAGGCTTGTGCTAGTATAATAGTGTACTAACGGAGCAGTCTACCTGAGTATTGCTGCTGATCATGTTCATTCCTTTATAATCTCAAGCCAATAGATCATGGATGCGCAACTGACAAATCTGCAACAAGTGTGTGATGCTGTCATGCTTCCAGCACCTTGGTTCTGAAGGCAAAATAAGTACAAACCAATAATAGCCCTTTCAAGCCTGAAGCATGAAATAATTGCCAGAAAATTCTTGTGTTTTTATTGAACCTCCTGACAACAAACCAAACAAATGTGGACATATGAGTTTACATTTTTATCATATTATCTGTTTCAGGCTTTTTGCTTTGCAAATTCTTACTTACAAATGCATTGTGGAATTTATTTGGAGTTTTTTGGGGGGAAATCACACTGATGATGTAGCATCTTAAAAACTCAGAAAACCCATGCAACAAAAACTATACACCTGGCTTTAAAGGGCTAGGGTGATATACCTAATTAAGTCAGTGAGTGCAATTTGCCAATGCTTTGCTTAAGTAAACCATTAAATTGACACTCTTCTAGCTTGAATATTGACTTCCTGTTTACAAAACTATAAAAATTCCAATTTACAGAGAACCAATTTACAAAGCTTAAATTACAGATTTATGGCTCAGGCTCCTTTAACAAGGATTCTTCTTTTGTTCCTCTGTTTTTGGTCAGTTTAGACTTTGTAATGGATGGTGCAGCGGTGGTTTTGGGTCTGGGATTTAAGGTCAACTATTTAAACAATTTTGAAAGGAATTTGTGCTTGCATACTGTTTCTGGGAATTTAAAAAAAAAGAATAAACTGCATAAATTTCGAGAAATGGCTATTTGGTAAGCCTCTGTATAAAATGATGTCACTGTTCTGTCAAATCAATATGAATCAGTCTGAAAAAGTCAAGTCAAAAACAATTCCCAGGCCACACAAATATGTCTCTCCATCCTGGAATGTACCACATCTCCAAACTGCCAGGAAACAACAAAATGCAGTAGGGCCTACTTGATATTCTTGTAGAAGTGGAGCTTGGGAAAACTTGCAAGGTGATATTTAAGCTTATCAATCAGATGCGTCTGGGCATTATGACCTAAATTTGAGGACCATGCACAATTATGCCAGACCAGTAATTTATAAAGGGAAATTAGTTGCGGATACTGATCTTTACTGTAAGGAGCTTTTCACTTGAACTTTGGTTACTCATTTCTCAAATCCAGTAATGTCAGAAAGTGGCGTAAGTTAACATGGAATGAGGGAGTTTAAGGTTACTGCAGTGTCAGCTGTCAACTTCAGAAAGACTTTTTCAAGCCAGCTGTGAGTTCTTATTTTCTGTTGCTTTCCTTGGGGGATCAATAGTGGAGGGTGGGAGAGATAAAATAAAACCAAGGATGATCCATTTCTTTTCCATGTAAAGTCAATGAAAACTTATACAAAATATGATAATAATAATAATGCTGATTTCCCTTGGCACAATAACTCCAGAGCTCAAAGGTTAAATGATGTATACTGAACTGTTTAGCAGTATGTTCAATGTTGACTTACCCTGTGATAGAAGTATAATAGCAGCCAAGAGGAAAGACGATGGTAAGTTATGACCACGAAGATTGTGCAAACAGACAAGTCAATCCTTGTGCAAACAAAGCTGCATGGATCCCGCCAGCAAACAGGATGAAAAATTACAACCAAGTAAATGAACCAAAGCAACCTTGACAACTGATAATTCCCGTAAGCAGTCATCACTCTTCAGTCGTATTCACACAACCTATTGGATTACCTACAATTGAACGTAAAATCATCACACAAGGAGCTGCTCATATCAAGTCGGAATACTTTGTTTCTTCGGGGGCAATTTGAGGCAAGCAAATTTACAAACATGCAGTTCATTCCCACACATTAGAACAACATGAACATTTTAAAATAAGACAATAGACAAAGGGCCAGGAGGGTGTTAGTCATCAAAATCCAAACGCACCAGAACCAAGATGTAGGGTTAGTCTGAACAGACGGTAGACTGGCAATCTCATTTGAGGTCTGCTGGCTTTTTGGATCAAATAATACGATCCTTACTGACTTGGATGGTAAATCCTAAAGATTAGGAACATCTGACAGGACTGATGGACAACAGCTGATATGATGTCATTAGTGGAACCAAACATTCCAGTCAAGCCTTGACATTCCTGTAATTTCTTCCACTTGTGTTATTCAGTCAATCTTTTACCAGCCTTATCACAGCCCCAAGACAAATTTCAAACTATATATTCCTGTCTAATATATTCCTGCACTTAATACAACAATGTTAATCCTTGTGTAAGTGTTTAAAAATGCCTTAGATAAACCTTTTGAGTGCTCAATACGCCAAAAATGATGGAGGCTGACGTCAAACGGTCAGTTTTACTTAGAAACTTTGTTTTGACTTTTCCTGCACATCCTGGACGAGGTTTTCCATCAAAGTCAAGAAAAAGTAATGGGAAAAAGAAAAAGGAGGAAATTTTCTTCACTGCTTCTGACTGTGGCCATAGCCTTATGATTCTCACACACATACAGCTGCAGTAGTGAAAGGTGACACGAAAAGTATCCAGTTTGCTTTGTAAGATCTTCCAGCCTTTTCAGCAGCTAGATGATTGTCTGTTGAGTTGTGGTGTGTGAATGCTAAGCAGAGCTTTGGTATTATTAATTTTTTTTCTATTAGACATTTAGTTTGACATTAAAGAAAAGTTTCGAAGATTGAATAGATATTATTTTTATAATCATACAGCAAACTAGGGTGTCACACCTTTTTTAAATATCTCCACAGCAAACTTGACTCGCACTGGATTATTTTAAGATCTTACATATACACATTTTCATGAAGCCTTTGAATTCTACCTGTAGAAACACGACATGAACTTCATAAAAACCTTAATTATTTCTGACCTTTTCTTAGTTGCAGCCTTGTATGCCTTTAATCCTTGTGGTATTTCATGATGTATGCCATTGTAAAGTAGCACTAAACAGAATAAGCTCAGCTCACACTGATTTGAGCCAACATCATTTGTTATCATTACGCAACATGAGGTTGCACAAAGGTTTCGTGTTAAAGGGCAGCTGATGAATTCGGTAATCTCACAGCCTGAGGAAAGAACCTGAACTGAAACCCGGTGGTCTGGTCTGGTGGCAGCAGCTGCCTTTGTATCGGTTGGAAATGGCTGTGGGTAAACAGACACCTACTGCACCATTATGACTACATGATGCTATTCTGCAGCACTAATAAACTGCTGCAGAGCCTTTCAGTGTTGGATTTAACGCGTCTCATACGGTATGCGATTCCTTGTTATTGCTCCTCTTTTGATTTTAACAAGATTTTGATACTGATCCATGGCTTAGAGAAACTTACACCACATAGTATAATCTGCCTGAACCTGCACCAGTATTTCTGAGTACAAAAAATTTACCAGCCTGCAATACAGAGTAAAAAGCAAAAACAAAACAGTGTTGTGTTGTATAATTCCACCCTAAAAGGAGAGCTGGGTGACAATTTAAAAGGAGTATCTGATGACTCATGCTCTTGAATTAATATAAATAATTAAATTTAAGCTTATGACATGCCAGGAATCGAAATCATTATTAATCACTCTTTCAATAAACTGTAAAATAAAATGATAAAATTCAAAGGACAAATCAATCTTGAGGAAGATTTTCCCCTGGCTCAGTTTGATTAGTTCTGGATGACAAATTTTGTATCTGGGATTGAGAAAATTTAATATGATGTTATAAATATAGCAACCTTATGAGAAAAGTAAACTTTTTTCTCCCTTACCTCAGACAGAATATTACAGCCGTGTAAAATCGGCAGCTGTGTTGTAACTTCAAACAAACTTGTCTCACAGTTTCAGTCTGTTGAACTTAACTCAGCCCTTGATAGCGTGTGAGAATGAGCAGGTGGTCGTGTTGATGTTCACTCTGACATGAGAGCTGCGCAGTTCAGCAAAGTGCCAGAGCAGAGTTAGTAGATTTGCATACTCTGTGTTTAAAGATCCAAAAAATAAGCTCCATCATCATTTTGCAAAAACAACCAGGAGAAGGTGAAATGCATCTTTAAAGGACATCAGCTCTTGATGGACCATGAAGGCGCGTAGCTCAGCCCGCAGTCTGGACACACATGCTCCGTTTGTTTTTGTGAATCCAGTGCGTGCTTTCCTAGCAACAATGCTGTGATAAAGGTGGATAACATTCTACCAGATCTTACTGTTTTTCTTATTTTCCTGTCAGTTTTCAACCTTGCAAGCACTCAGGAAGCCGTCTGTGCAAAGCAGCCCAAGTAAAGCAGGAAGTGTGATGAAATATTTCTCTGGAAATATTTCATCACACTGCCTGAGGGCCCCAATGGGCCCCTTGGCCTGTTGAAAAATATACACACCCACCTGCTTTATATGATGTACATCATTCACATATTGTGGGTTCAGTAACCCATCTTCACTCAACACAAAATAAGATATGAACATGTTGGTTGTTTTATAAATTACTTAGGAGTTTGGCACCTTGGTACATCTCTGATTTATTCACTGCTTATTACCCAATCAAGTTTTTTTTCAGGTCATCAAACAAAGATCTTTTTAGCTGTAAACAGTGATCCATCATGATGTTTCTGATTGCTTCTGTAATTACTTCCTTCATCAACATATCTATTAAACCCCATTCGTACAAAGCTGCTCAGAGAAATCCTAGTATTATTTGACACTTTGATCTTAAACATGATCAAGCTATCTCTGTTAAGGGGTTACGTATCACGGGCCTTTGGGTGGTGATAATTAAGCCATTACTTCAAAAGCAATCATTTGATCCAGCTGTCTTTGTTAATTATAGGCCAATCCCCAGCCAGTATTACAAACATTTTGAAAGAGTAGTTCTAAGACAGCTAACTGATCATCAGCAGAGGAATGGTGAATTTGAAGAGTTTTAGTCAGGATTCAGAATTAATTACAGTACAGAAACAGCGTTAGGGAAGGTTACAAATGGTCTTATTCTGGCTTCTGACCATGCCTGTTCTGCTAGACCTCATTGGAGTGTTCGCTATGACTCCAATTTCTTCATGTAAATGGGAAGTCCTCTTCATACAGTAAGATTAATTATGGAGTTCCACAGGGTTCTGTGCTGGGACTAATACCGTTTAAATATATGCTTCTCTTAGGCAGTGTTCTTATAAAGTATAACATACATTTACAGTGCTATGCAGACGATACTCAGTTTTATCTATCCATGAAACAAAATGATACACACCAATTAGTTAAACTAGAGCAAAGTCGTAAAAACATAAAGGCCTGGATGTCCTCTGCTTCTAACTTCAGATAAAACAGAGGTTGTTGTACGCAGCCTTAGAAATCTTAGAAATCTGGTATCTAATCAGATATTTATTCTGATTGCTATTACATGAACCTCCAGTAACACTGCGAGGAATCCTGGTGTCATTTTGACCAGGAAGACAAGGTCGTGGCCCGATTATAAAGACCTTATAGTACCACATGACCCCAATAGTGGACTTGACTCAAAGACTGCAGGTTTACTTGTAGTTCCTAAGGTATTTAAAATAGGAGGCAGAGCCTTCAGCTTTCAGATCCCTTTTCTGTGGAATCAGCTCCCAGTTTGGATTTTGAAGACAGATAACCTCTTTACTTTTGGGATTAGACTTAAAACTATCCTTTTTAATAAAACTTGCAAAGACTATGTTGTAATTGGCCTAGGCTGCACGGGGCTTCCCATAATGCACTACACATTTCTTCTTCACTCACCTCTTTTCGCTTTCCCTGTGTTTATAAATTACTTTACATTTAATCATTAGTGATTATTAAACTCTGGCTCTCTTCTAGTTCCACCTGGAAAAATAGCGATTGGTATCATGTGGCACTCACAGACAGGCCCACACAGCATTACTTTTATTGATTTCTTTGCCCATATCCTTTTCCTTTTGTTCAATGGGGCATCAAGGAATGTCTGTCCAGAGGACAAGCTTTTTAGACAGATGGCCAAGAATCATAACTGTGTGTCAGGATGGGAGGTCAGATAAAAACCAACAGAACCTTTTTTTGCTCCTTGTTCTAATAAGCTTTTTATGACCAACCAGGGCAAAAACCACTCTACAGACACATCCTGTACTCACACACACACACACACACACACACACACACACACACACACACACACACACACACACACACACACACACACACACACACACACACACACACACATTTTAGATATGTTGCTAAAAGAGAGATTTTTCCAAAGCATAGCAACCTTTAGGCTAAATTTATAGATTGAATTTTGAATGAATAAGCAAATTCCATTGGTGTTGGCGTCAGAAAGGACATCGGTGTCGATTTCATTTTCCAAGCCTGCATTTTCACTCCAACTTCTCAATCCATCTCCTTTTTTCAACAAATTAATTAATAGTGGCCATATATCATAGTAAAAGGAAATCAAGTATTTGGTAAGAAACCACCAGTATTACATACAGGAAATGTAAGTGTTGTATATATAGTAGAGACTGAAAGTCATTTTGACACATTGGAGATGATTCCCCTGTGGAAGTAGTCAGACTTGCAAGGCATGATCTAAAAATAGCAGAAGCAATTGAAGTGGTACAGAGCCGCAGAAGGAGATGACCTTGATGGGGAAAGCAGCCAAACTTAAATAAGGTAAGATGTAGCATTTTATAGGTAAAGACATGGAACTTTTTCCTATTTAAGCTTGTCATCCATCCATCCTCTTCCTTACAGGAGGGAGCTTATCCCAGATGCCATAGCGTGAGAGGGTACACCTTGGACAGGCCACGAATCTGACAAAGGGGCCACCACAGAAACAAACAACCATTCACACTCACATTCACGCCTTTGGGCAATTTAGAATCACTGGTTAACCCAACCCCACTAATTGCATGTCTTTGGCCTGTGCGAGGAAGTCAGATTACCATCTTTCTGTAAAGCAACAGTGCTAACCACTGTGTTGCTGTGCTCCCCTTTATGCTTCTCCCTTGAGATGCTCTCCCAGGCCTCTTAGTAGCACTTCAGATGCTTCAGTAGGTGTGTTTGTAGCTCTCTCTCCCTTTGGTTTTTGTCTTCATTAACTGAAAAGCACACCATATCAGATTGAGACAGGTGACTGACTGAATAATATCCCATTCCTACACCTCCAGAAACTATTATATAACCACATATAATCGCTGTTCTCAATTCTGTAACATAAAAAGGTCCACAAAACTACCATTTATAGTTATCAATACTATTTTTTTATTGAATTAACACAGAGAATGTGAAACGTGCTTATTTTAAACTAGTCTGTGCATTCAAAGTGGTGGTACGAAACCTTCCGTGTATTGGACGCATACATTTGTATCCCACACTCGCTGAAATGGCAGCTCAGGTGCCTTTATCAACTTATGACCCCTCCCCTGTGTCTTTGGACTGTGAAAGGAAAGCTGCTCCAGGTAATCCAGCGTAGGTCAAACATGTAAACATTAGACAAAAAAGCCCCAGCCAGGATTAAACCAGTAACCTTGATGCTGTGAGGTAACAACGCTAACCACCACCAACCACTCTATTTCAGATATCTTGTCTGATGGCATCATCTCCCAAAGCAAACTCTCACCTCTGTATGACCTCTGTTCCTTATACCTTTGCACCATATACCTTTATTTGAGAAC
The DNA here is from genome assembly GCF_036321145.2 of Pelmatolapia mariae. Taxonomy (NCBI): domain Eukaryota; kingdom Metazoa; phylum Chordata; class Actinopteri; order Cichliformes; family Cichlidae; genus Pelmatolapia; species Pelmatolapia mariae. The sequence goes on along the minus strand of NC_086233.1, from coordinate 18,007,419 downwards.
AGCCTAAAAATGATAGCAACTTTTAATTTTAGTGTTTTTTGAGTCACTCTGGGTCACAGTCATCAGATTTAAGGATAAAATTTTGTGTGTTGTCATAATGTCAACCCCAGGGTTAAAATCCACTGTGGTGACATATGGAGGCAAAACTACAAAAAGGCTGATTGTCCAAAAACAGACCTATTTCTACTTAAAGATAAAGGCAGAAAACAGAAGCTAATTACACTTTTTTTTGTGAAATATGCTAACCTCTATCAAGTATTGGTGCATGTTAAACATGGTGTTCTGATCTAACTAGTCTCTCTTTAAGCAGGTACATCATTTCTCCTTAAATTTGACTGAATATTTATATAGTTCACATTCGTTTTAGAGAAACTGAAATGCCAGCAATCTAGTCAAGAAAGGTGACCATGTTTTGTCTGCTGGTTCTCAAAAAGATTGTTCTCCTGAAGTAACCCAAGCAATGTGAAATTAAAGGCATAAATTGTTTTTAAAGCATAGATGTCAATCAGATTATTTAGACAATGATTCCTTTTTGTTCCTGTGAGCAGTAGCACTTATGTTGTTTTGAAACCCATAGGATGCCCTCTAGCTAAAGTGGTGTCAAGCACCACTAAGAAAAAACTTTACAAAGGTTTTTATTAGTAAAACAGAGAGAGGCAGTGTGTGCATTGGTAGAACTTAGATCCTACTGTTTATCTTTTCAAAGGGAGCTAAATTGCCAAAGAGTATTAAACAAAAAAAAGTGCTGACATGCACTCAGAAATGCACTCCTCACAATAGTATAACTGGCACATTCAGCACAGACTGTTGTAGTTAAACTGTCATCCCTGGAACATGCTTATTGTGAAGGAATGCAGAAGAGAACAGGTGTGGCTGTTGTGGTATCTCAAGAGCTGCCGGCACATACTGCTCAAGACTACTGACTGTCTCATTAAAATATTTACACAAAACAAGTATGGAAATCTGTCACTTCTTCTACAAGAAACATATTTTGTTAACGTAATATTTTGCAGGTTATTGTGTCTAGTAATTTTTCCAAATACACAATCATAAGCTGGGAATTAAGGTGTTGGGCTTCAAGTGACAAGTTTTAGGTTGGTTATTTTACACTGAATTAAAACCTGAAGGCGCTCAGGGAATATACTTGTAATTTCTACTGAATTTAAATTTAAATGCAAGGAGTAAGGCTGTAATGTGAACAGTGACGTCTCTAACGCCATGAAAGTCATCTGAGAGACAGGAAATGAGCCATGACTGTCATATTCCAGAGAAATTGTATTTACCGTTGATTTTTTTTCTTGTGGGATGAGCTACACAAGTTAATCGTGTCTGCACTCGAGACCAAAAGATATGAAATTTGAAGATCTTTAACCTGCAGGAAAAAAAATGATTCAAGGCAAAGTTGCCAAAGTGACTTTATTCCATTTCACTGTTGATTCAGTACATGTCCTAGTAACCTAACCGTGACCACAGACACCACAGGCCTGCTGAGCAGTCCTTGCTTGTCATTTTTACTTCTCTCCTGTCCTCTCTCCATTTCTCTGATAGTGACAGGTTAATGTTGCTGATCGTGTGCCAATCTCGGAGTCCAATCTAGCTAAAAATTATAGGTGGGACACTTGGGTTAAACAAAGATTGGCGGTTAGAGCAGCCCCTGCAGGCATCTCTGAGAGGTCTGTTTTTGGAGATGATATCTAACAGAAATATCCACAATAATTGTGGCTCAAGAGTTGGCAGTTCGCCTTGTAATCGGATCAAGCCCCCGCTTGGATAGTCTCGGTCGTTGTGTCCTTGGGCAAGACACTTCACCCGTTGCCTACTGGTGGTGTTCAGAGGGCCCGGTGGCGCCAGTGTCCGGCAGCCTCGCCTCTGTCAGTGCACCCCAGGGCAGCTGTGGCTGCAATGTAGCTTACCATCACCAGTGTGTGAATGACTGAATGTAGTGTAAAGCGCTTTGGGGTCCTTAGGGACTAAGTAAAGCGCTATACAAATACAGGCCATTTACAATAAACAATCTGACTAAAAGGGGAAAAAAGGCAGGAATCGACATCTGAACATTTACTCTCTTTAAGAGAAGCCAAATATTAATATGGTTATTATAGTGAGCTAGAGGCTACATAGTGGGGTAAAAAGTGTGACAAACAATCTAGGGCTTCAGTGGAGGGAGAACCCGTCCACTACATTAAACTGAAATTTTTGATGTAGTTAGGCTTTTTGTTTTTAATTTAGTGTCATAATTACATTGCCATGATGCTATTTTCACCCTTTACAAATCATACAAAGTAACCTAGTCCACCCTGCACTCAGACTCACCTTTATAGCACAGCTAATTTATTCTATCTGAGTGACTGCTAATGCACAGTGTGAGTCATGTATTTTTCCCAGAAAGCAAAAGACAGAAAAAGGAGAGGGAGAGAAAGCAAAGTGAAGGAGGTCAGCTGTTACCTTCTTTCAACAGAAAAAGCAGCTGGTTTAGCTTTGAGCAGCTGTTAAAGACGTTGAGCCAATGTCAGATGTGAAGCTATATCTATCAAAATGTGCTAGCAAAATGTAACACCATGGACAGAGTGAGTGCAGGAGCATCACTGTTTCTTAACTGGTGTGCCACGAGGATGATCATGGCATTTTGTCTGTCTGTTTCAGGCATTTTAATTCCTGCTTTTATTTTAAAAACAAAGAAAGAACTGTTTGTAGGTAGTTACTTCTATACATGCATTTATTTTAGACTTTGCTAGTTCTAATGAAACATGAGCAGCACACCAACATACCTGTGTACACTCTAACAAATGTTTTTATGTGTTACTAAATCATCCACTATATCTGCAAGACTATTATACACCCTTATATAACAACTTTGAGTTTAATAAAATCAGAGGAACAGTAATATATCATATCATAGCATGTACAAATACCCTAATTTAAGCAAATGCATTTTAACGCACTACCATTATTCCTACTCATCCAAGGTGCTATAATTGTTGTGCTTCATAAAACTTGCACAGTTATGAAGATAATTACATTAATTAGAATTTTATGATGTGCACTCGTGATCTGGTTTGACCGCTGATGTGAATTACCACAAAACGGACCGAAAAGACTATGAGGTTGTGAACAGGTTTAACAGTCCTGTGCTTCAGCTCAGTCACAGGGGGGCACAAGTCAGTGTACACCTAGTGTCAGTCCCAAGCCTGGATAAATGAAGAGGGTGGCATCAGGAAGGGTATCTATCCAAATCAAACATATGGAAAAATGTGGTCTGAGGCCAGGTTAACAATGACCACCATTGGCCAACAGGGTGCTAGTGGAAACTGAGCAATTGTTGACTAAAGACAAAAAATGAAGAAAGGGGGAAGGTAGTTAGGAGCCAGTGAGAGAGAAGCAAAGGCAGGAATTTGAAGGTGATAGTTGGAAGTTCAAATGTAGGGACAAGGACTGGTAAAGACAGGGAAGGACAGTATTCAAAGAAAGAGTTTGGCAATGAAAAAGTGGGATAATCAGGGAGATTAAAATAGTAGACAGGAGCACTAGGAGGCTAAGCATATAACAAGAGACATGGCATAGACAAAGGGAGAGTCTTATAGTGAGAGTGTAGGTGGAGAAGGTCAGAAAGAGCTGCACTGTATTTTTGTGGATCTGTAGAGAGCAGATGATAGAGTGCCGAGAGAAGCAAAGCGGTACTGCAGGAGGAAGTCAGAAGTGTTAGAGAGGTATGTGAGGATGGTTCAGGACATACATGAGGGAAATAGTGTTGAATTCTGTGGTCAGAGTGAAACACGGAAGGTCTGCTCTGAGCCTTTTCTTATTTGCAGTGGTGATTGACTACTTGACAGAGGTCAGGCAGGAGTCTCTGGTGTTCAGATATGACATTGTGATCTGTAGTGAGAGTAGGGAGCTGGTAGACGAGAACCTGGATGTTTAGATGAGTCAAGATGAGTTTAATACACGAGGTCAAGAGAGGTGAAGAATAGAGTGCAGTCAGGGTGGAGTAAGTGTCACGACTTAGGGCTGATTTGTGAAGCAAGGATAGCAGCAAGTGTGAAAGTGAAGGTTTACGAGACGGAACTGAGAGCTGCTATGATGTATGGTTTCTGGTGACGAGGGAACAGCTGAAAGAAGAAGATCCGTCCTGCATGCTTCATCTTTGTAGAGGGTCTGTCTGTGTAGCAGGCTGTGAATAAGAAGATGTGATAGAGGATAACTGATGTTAGCATACAAAACTGAGATTGCATTTTTTTGAGCTTTATGTATCCTGAAAATCGTAAGTACTGAAGAAAAAATGAAGAAAATAATCCACTCTTAATTTTGAATTTTGAAGTAAAACTAATTTAACTATAAAATTAATTGTACACTAGTATCTTTAGGAGGAAGGATGAAATGTGAGGAGATTTCCAGCTGTGCAGACTTATGTATTTTTATTAAATGTTGCATACGAACAGCTCATTACTGGCTACCATAGCAGCCACTACAGATTGTTGTATACAGTTATTGGCATAATTATTTGTTAAAAATTATTTTATTTTAAGAGATATGTGAGAGAAGGAAGGGGACCCACAGAGACTGCGTATGTATATGACCCAGAGTGTTGTGCTACATCCTTTATGAGAGGATGACAGTCGCTCCTGATGTGTGGCTTCTGAGAGGTGACCTTGTTGCTACCGATGTTCAGTTCACCACTGAATATGCTGATATGCAAGTCCTTATCCCAAAAAGTTGATTCTGTTCATCTGGACGTAGCATTTTCAGTGGAAGAAACGTTTCGTCACTCATTCACGCGCCTTCTTCAGTCTCAGCTGACTGCAGGTTTCCCCAACCTTATAAACAGTACCTCTGCACTGTAGTTTAAGTACAACTGGTGAACATTGGGCTGTGAGGTCAGTTTCTTGATCATTAATATGCAAATTGTCATGACAATTGACCAACAACCACTGATCAAAGACCATTGATCATTGACCATTGATCGATCAGTACTCATAGATCAATGGTCCATTCACAGACAGTTGGGGAATGGCTACAATCACAGCATTGTAAGATGGTAAAAGATGTGCCCTTAGGCCCCCTCCTCGATTCAGAGATGGTCTTTCCCTTTTCATGTAAATGGCCTCCTTGACTCCGCGCTCAAACCAGCGTTCCTCCCTGTCCAGGATGTGTACATCCTCATCCTTGAAAGAATGTCCACTGGCCTGTAAGTGTAAATAGACTGCAGAGTCCTGGCCTGACGAGGTAGCTCTTCTGTGTTGGGCCATCCATTTAGCCAGAGGTTGTTTAGTTTCCCCGCTCTATAAATCATGGCATTTATCATCCTCCTGGCACTTTACAGCGTACACTACATTACTCTGTTTGTGCCAGGGGACTGGATCCTTGGGGTGGATCAGCGTGTTTCGGGGTTTGAAAGCCACAGAGATGTGATGTTTAAAGAAACCTGCAGTCAATTGAGACCGAAGAAGTCACTTGGGTGAGTGATGAATGGAATCAACATTTTCCTTACCTGGATGATTGAGCACACATGGACAAGTTATTTCCATGTTACTGGCTCCTTATTCAACCCAACCCTCTCATAAAATTATGGAAGTATATTATAAAGGACAGCTGCTTCTCTGTGAGTGTAGCTGGTCAGAAAAGGCAGAAATAGGTAAATGAAAAGAAATAATGAGTGTTCCAACCTACTAAACTAGCAATGATGTATCCATATGTCAGTTGGAGAAAGAGCTAGACAGACAATACAGCACACTTAACCAGCACAGGTGCATATAAATAGAAACATTTCTACAGAAATGTTGTCTCTCAAAGAAAAATACCACAGAAAACCTATTGGCTCATCTACAAGAGTCATAGCAGGCTTTACTTATGACTGTGTGTGTGTGTGTGTGTGTGTGTGTGTGTGTGTGTGTGTGTGTGTGTGTGTGTGTGTGTGTGTGTGTGTGTGTGTGTGTGTAGGTGTGTGTTTGCTGCGCTGAAACGATGATCTGAAATGTTGAAAATATCTGTCACTTTAAAAAGTAACTTAGTTAATGCTTGTTCCTCTTCTGTAGTGCTACCTAAATGCTGAAGTATCACAACCCCAACTTTATTGACATCTACCTACATGCACGATAGTGACGACAAGACCAAAGGACGGACGGATGGTGGTGAATTTATCTTTTAGATTTATTGACAAAGCATCTAAGATCATTTGGATCACTTTTATCCCTACCAACAATGATCTTCACCACAGCTTGTCTTGGTTCTTTTAAGCTGAAGTAAGAGACCATAGTATAAAACAAAATAACAGGGTGGATTTCCCCTTAAATATTTGCCCGAAGCGATACGCTTCATTGCTCACAAAACACGCAGTGCACTGTGCAAAATGAAATGATGCGTATGTTTCGGTAAACAGGTCATACAAGGTCACCTGTTCACATAGCTGGGGTCTGCTGAGGCTTGTTTCACTTCAGGTCAAACTGAATGAAGTGAAAATGTAGCTTTTTTTTTATGTACACAGGATGAAATGTGCATGAGAGGTTTTGGCAATTGTTTTAATTTGGTAATTGTATAATGCATCTCCCCATCTATGTCTGTCACTCAGTCTCACACATACACAAAATCTCTGGGACGTGAAGTACCTGATGTTTGCTTTCCAAGCCGCTGCAGGGAAATAGTTTGCAACTGTCAAGACTTGTTCTTCTAAAGCTTATGTTAAAACCGCACCAGTGCGAACTGATGAGCATAATTATAGCCGTATAAGTGTCTGAGGTTCTTTATGAATGCACTGATTTAGAGGGAAAAACGGGGGCAGGTTAAAAACAAGATCTAAAAGCAAGAAGAAGTCAAAAAATAGACACACACGTATACAGATGCCACTTGTCACATGTCCTCCCCACTCACATGTGCAGGACGTCCAAGAAGAGAAGTGATGGGTCAGTTATGTGACACGACTGCTGGGCCTCATCTTTCAACACACGGTCACACGCGTTCCAACTCTCTATACTTGTGCCAGCAAAGATAAAACACTGTTTTCTTTCCCTTTTAAGCAAGAGCTATCAAGTAAGTAGAGAACAGGCTGTATGTTCTATCTAGATAGTCAGTGTTACTGTGCGGTGATTCATGACACAGAAATGTTACATCTGCTCAGGCGTGGGAGTAACGCTACATATATGACTTGTGCAAGTGAGTGCGTACTGTATGCTGCATTCCCAGGGTTTATCTCCCAAACTGCCCTCCTTTTGTAGCTAATATTTTCAAGCATTCTTCCTCTACCACCTCACCATTCGATTCAAAAGCCCTGCTTTCAAACACTGACTATAATTAATACACACATACATGACTTAAGTGTGTGACACAATAACAAAGAGTATGTTTGCTTTCATAAAGTCTGGAGCAAATATTTTGAGACACACAACACAGGGTACTTTCTCTTCATCACCTCCCACACAAACTGTCGTACCTTGTCACTTAGTAAGTTCCCGGTAATTATGACATTTAGTGCAAATGCATAATTTGTGTTAGGTTTACTTGAGTTTTCAATTATTGTATCGTAGATGTCCTTGTACTTGAGATGTCTCTTCTAAGTTGCTGTCCTGTTTTGTTTGTAAATAAAGTGCAAAGGAAAAATATAAAGGTAGTTTACCGTAAAAAACAAGGTTTACTTTACTTTTTTCACAGACTTGTCCATCATGCCCTTCTACCAGTGTAGAACCATGCATCCTTTTATTTTAGCATTGTTGCAAAGAACCAACAAATGTTGCAGAAATGCAAACTTGCACTTTTGCAACTTCATTTGTAATCAGAAATGCACTTGCAAAAGTATCTATCGATATATATATATATATATATATATATATATATATATATATATATATATATATATATATATATATATATATATATATATATATATATACATATATATATATATATATATATAGATATAGATATAGATATATATATATAGATATATATATATATATATATATATATATATGGGAGACAGAGAGAGAGAGTTGCTAAATTATTAGTAAAATAACAGGTTTTAGGAGGACAACCTTCTGTTCCACAAAGGTTAAACATTAAACATCACAGCGATTACGCTCAGACCGCAGGCACTCAGCCAGTATATAAATTACATATTATGTCTCATGTATTACTGCACAGGAATACTAAAAAGAACAAACATTTCTCACATGTAAATATTCATTTGTGTATTTAGTTAAAAGGTAAAAGATGTCACTGCTGTAAAGCCATCACAGATTTTTTTTATGTTGACTTAAAAATTAACCTCTTATCAGCACTCTGTCAAAAGCCCAAGCTGCAGCTTTTTGCTGTCACGTCTCCCTCGGTGTTTACCTTTAAATCTTTTCTAAAGATCCCACTGCTAATACAAGTTTTGGATTGTTTCTTGGGGTAAACTCAGAATACATCCACATCCCCAGAGATCCACCTTTAACCCGAGCTGCTTCACAGGACTAGGGGCAGTAACCTTAGTCTCCAGGGGGTTTACTCCTTTCTAATGACGTGGGAAGGTTGTGTGGGGTGGTGTGATAATAGCTGGACTTTCTCTGGAGCAAACACCCAAAAAGTTTAAGCCATTTTTGGTGCTTGGCTTTCCTCTCTTTATTGGCAGTCTCATGATTCCACTGTCTTTTTTTTTTTTCTTTTAATTTAAATAAGAACTGGCATGGAGTAAAGACAAATCAGGACTTGCCACTCAGACATTCATCCCCTTATTTAGAACTGAGAGGATCTTCAAGCTGTATTGGGCATCTTCAACTCTTGGCAAACTCTGAAATGTTAGAGCATAGCATGCATAGTCATACACCGCAACAGTAAAATAAACAACATAAGACAGATCTGCACTTGTACAAGAGAAACAGAGTACGCGATCCTCACTGACACATAAAATGATAATTAATTTTCTCTGCTCTACTCATGAAAATCTATCCTATGCTCTCAGGGGGTTATGGTGCAAATGCATTTCTGCAGCCAATCTGTTCTTATGATAAATTCTGTGTTCATTAGTCCTCCAGGGAAGTCCACACTAAAAAGGAATCTGAGGTTTTGTCACATGACCTGACTTACACTTGGCTCAACTCCTCAAAGTGGACCTGAGTTCATGATGAGGAAGAGAAAAAAGGATGGGAGCATGGGGGCTGTGGCGGATGGTGATCTCGGTGCTTATGCCTCCCTGGGGAACTCAAAAATCTGTATGGCTTTCCCAGGCTGGGACAAAGCTCTTTTTCAGTATTTTCTTTTTCTAGGATCAGCATTCCTGTGCTGCATCTACACACACCCATGGTAGTTTATTCAAGTTGAAAGATTTCAACCTATGAGCTCGTTGTCACTCTGTGCACATCAGTCTTATCAATTCAGTTTTGCTCCAGTTCAGGTGCAGGTGAGAGCTGACATGTCAAAGATCCCAAAGAAAATGCCTAAAACATACAGTAACGATTTACAAATCCGATCAAATAGTAACACTCCAATGAAAAGGAAGGAAAATGTAATTGCTAAACTAAACAAACTTATTATATACTTTTACATTTACTAAAGCAATTAATAACTGCCGAGTGTAGTGGCTTGTTGCAGTTGTCCCAAATGCTTTCTCTCAAATAGTTAATCATTTGTAATTTTTGCATTTTACTTTGGACTCTGCTCTGGGCTGTTGCCGTTTACTTTTTCAGCCATTCTATTGGAGATTCGCTGTTGTGTTTTGGATTATTTTTCTATAACATGACCAAATTTCAGCCAAGCTTTAGCATTGGACAGATTGCCTCACATTTGGCTCTAGAATACTTTGGTATATGATTCATGATTGACTCAATGATATCAAAGTGTCCAGGTTCTGGGGCTGCAAAACAACCCAAAATCATCACCCCCTCGAATACTGTGCTTGACAGCTGGTATGAGGTTTATGTGCAAATATATTTTTATGTTTATGTGTCTTGTTTGTGCCTCTTTGGTCGGTTGTTTCAAAGGACATTGTTCCATAAGCCTTGTAACCTATTCAGAAGAGACTTTGCAAATCTAAGCTGTGTTTCCATGTTTTCTTTGGAAAAGCAAAAGAAGCTTTCCCATGGCAACCTTTCCAGACAAACCATACTTGTTCAGTCTTTTCCACATTTCCCTGTTATTTACTTTACCAATAAACAGGCTAATTGAGTCCTGTAGAGTCTTAGATGTAGTGTTTTGCAGTTTCTCATAGTCTGACCTTGGGGTGAATTTGCTTGAACATCCATTCCTTGGAAAATTGTAACATTGCATTAGCACATACCCAATGCTTCAGACTAGCAGATTTTCAATACCTGTGGTTTCATGGAGATGCTCACACTTGCCGATGATCAGTAAATCAACTGCTTTTGATTAGCAACACTTGGCTGCTGCTTACCCTCCTAATTCCCATGGAAGCACTAAGGGTCTACTTAATTTGTCACAGGACTGCATAGAGTACTGTGAAAATTTTTACTAGACTGTACACAGTCATGTCATGAATCAAATGTGAGATTTTATTACGAAAACCAGTGGTTAGTTCACCTGATTTTCGGTCAAGACAATGAACCCCAAACTGTTTTATTATTTAGCTCGGTGATGAATCTAAAATGAAACCTAGTCATATCATGTTTACCACAGTTGCTGTATAAACATTGCAAATGCCCATCCTGGAAGAGTATTAATGGCATATCATATTAACTCTCGGTTCTGAGTCTGAGTTCTGAGTTTGCAAACACTATCATCAAAAATGGTTAGCAATGTGAAACCATAAAAATCCATAAAGATTTGATCACACTTCAAATATCTGACTAATTTGCTGAAGAGCCACAGCATACACGTCCTTGTGCTTACATCATTGTTTTTGTTTTGTACTTGTGCTTTGCACCCTTGGGTATTTGCAATTTTATCACTGCTGCCAGCAGTCATGCCTCAACAGTTACAGTAAATGCTTGTTTGCCTCTTTATTATTGAGCCAAAGCCACATGAAGTGTAAGACAGAAAGCGGTACCCAGTTGCCCATTTTGTTTAGAGAGATTAGTAGCTGCTGCCCTAAAGGGAAAAACAAGTGCAAGCCAACATACTACAAGTGTAAAACAGAAGAAAAAACCCTTAAATCTATATATGGTCTTTAAATGATTTGATTTATCTGCATATAGTTTAAAATGAGATCTGAAAAATATGCCACTATATATAAAAATGTCTGTAATTCTTGAACAGTTAATACAACACTTTCAAGTGTTAAATTAATCTACACTTGGAACTCCCTGCGTCTGTGTACAGAGGCAAAATTATAAAAACTTTGTCCTCGTCCAAATAGTTATGGATCTAACTGTATTTAGGAGTTATATATACTTGGTTTGCTGGCAATGTAGAGCAATGTAAACCTTTCTACAATAACATGAGTGTTGAAATAAAACATAAAATAATCTCAATAAAGGGAAATTCTCTCTTGCAATTAGGACAGGAGCAGTGAAAATTGACAGATCTTTGTCCAACCCTTTTGCCATGTAAAGTGGGGTCAAACAAGGATGTTTGCTGGCTACAACATTTTTCAGCTTATATTCTTTTGCCTACTTCTACATGACACATTCGAAGAGAGCATCACACAAGAAACAATGGGAAACTTTTCAACCCTGAACATTGGAAGAAAAAGACCAAAGCATGAGAAGTCCTGATCCAAGATCTAGAATTTGCTGATGATGCAACACTCATTTCCCGCCCGGAGAAAGCACTACACAGCCGTCTTGACAAGTTCACAGCTGCTTGTGATGACTTCAAGCTGACCATCAGATTAAAGAAAACCCAAATCATGTGCCAAAGAACATCTGCTGTCTCAAAGCTTCTAATCAACAGCTATGCACTGGATGCTGTTCCACATTTTGCTTCCCTTTGCTGCACAACTACCACAAACAAGTCCATGAAAATAGGAATTTGCAAAAGGACTGGCCTGGCTGCCACCAACACGTTCTGCATGTTTCTCCAAGGAAGTGATTCCTGGACAACCTACGCTAGGCAAGAACACAGGCTGAACACTTTCTACATGAGGAATTTACAACTCCATTTTGGGCATTACATGGACAGACAAGGTAACTAACATGCTCATGCTTGCCAGAACAGCGATACCAACTATGTACACTATCCTCAAAAAATCCGACATTTGGACTTGAACATTGGATGTGTGTAAAAGAGACATGAAGAGGAGTGGCATGGCCACTGGACTTTGGGAGGGAATTGCCTTGGACCATGGAAGGCAGTAGTTGAGTGACCTCTTAAACAAAATAAAGAGAGGATAGCTGCAACATCCCATCAGAAAAGACACCAGCAAAGAGAGGCTGTCAGACCATAAGCCACTCCCATAATTGGATTCATCTGCAACAGAGTGTGCCTTTTAAGAATTAGACTTGCTGGCTGCTTTAGAAAGTGTTCCACAACTTCACGGCACTAAACATGAACTTTTCTCTGACATTTGCCTAAAATATGAATTTGTTTGCTTTCTGACAAACTACCGGCTTAGAGACACAGCAACGCCATGAAACCTCTCAGAATATGAGACTTGCCATACCATTAATTAAACCTTTCACCTTGTACCTAGTTGTTACTAGAGCAAAGTTACCCATTAAAATGTTTTTTTCTGATATGAGTTATCTTTTTCTTTGTTGGAAAGAAAGCCTCACCGTGTGGTCAGAAGAAGTGCTACCTCTTTGGAAGTTTCACAAGTGTTGTGGTGGAGTATGTGACACATTTGCAGACCACGCTAGCATACAAACACTAACATCCTGCTCTAAATCATCTTGTTTACAAGTCACAAAAAACAGAATTGATTTGTTAGTCATGACTTGTTTGAATCACAACTATCACCACAACTATCAACTTCCTGACACGTGCCCTAACAAACATTTCGTTATTTACCTGCTGCAGCTGTTATGCAGTGTAAATGTCCATATTAAAATGTCATACATTCAACAAACATAACATTGTGTTTGAAGTTGTATATTTATAGCACTTTATATTATTTGGATTAATGGCTACTTTCTTAAATATTCGTGTCAATTTATATAATTGAGATAGTCTTGCAAAGTTCTGAGGTGACTCAGTGGAATGTTTAAAAGATGGGAAATGGTGGTTCAAATGTGTCTTTACCACAAGGTTAAAACATACCACTGGCTGACGCAGACGTGTGTTCGACACGTTTTGATCTTTGAGCGAAGTGTGAAAAGCAAATTAAGAACTTTATACAGCAATGTTTGCATTCATTGACAGCAGCTTAGAAGCTTGTGCACATTTCCAGTTGTAGAGTGGATTCCTGTAAACTAGCATGTGTCACAATCTTTGTGTGGAAATCTGATAAGAAATGTGACAAAACGCTATTTATAGATGTCTTGCCATATTGTCTTGTGGGATTTTCTTTCTTTTTGTGATAACCTTTTATGTCATAGGAATCATTTTAAATTGTTTTGGTGTTAGCCGGTTAAATACCGTACAGAACAAACTTGCTGTGCTTAAAAATAAGTCATCGGATTATTTTCATTTCTATGTCAGAGAGGGAGCACGGCAGAGGGAAGTACATTTTTTTCATCATGCTCATTAGCACTTTTTATATGACTAAAGCTGCATGAGTGTAACCCACCCAGTTAATTCTGCGTTGCTCTTAGCATAGAGCATAGCAGAATTAGTATACAGCTACAGTATACAGCTGACTCATGATAGCAAAGGTCATACATATATATATATAAGCAAATACATCAGTGGGCTACATGAACAGTCTTGAAACTTTGTTCGTAAAACAAAATATTGATCTGCTGCAGCATACATTGCAGCAGCTTCTCTAGCTCTCCTGTATCAGTGTTAAAGTCTCCATTGCTTGGCAGTATGCAGCAATATCAAAACCTCAAGAACTGCAACAGAATCACTGGGAGATGCGTGGGGTGGATGGTGGGCGTATAGAGCACACAGTGAAATTTGAATACTTCCATCTGTGTTTTATTTTTTCATTTAAAAACTGCTTTGGTTAAGTCGTCTTAAAGATTGTGGTTTTGGTTTAATCTTGATGAAGCAGATGTGTCTGCATGTCACTGGGGAATTCATCTGTTTTAAAAGATCTTAATCTAAGCTAAATGAGATACTGCCTATAGAGGTGTAAACGCAGTCATCCACAGTATTATCACTGGTTTTGAATGTATTTTGAAGCAAACATGTTTACCAGTGTGGTGGCCAAGCAACTGTTTCTGATTTACCTTTTATTCCAAAAACCCTGATCTTTGGCTAAATGTTTACCGTAACTGTAGCTTTGTCAAATGTTCTGTTTGGACAAGCGAAAATTGTTCCTGGCTCCTTGTTGGCTAAAGCCTTCCTGTTTCAAGCTTGCATGTTCTCCGTGTACCTGCATGGGTTTCAGAGTACAGATTCATACATTTTGTTCACCAGTTACTTGCAGACATTGTGACTTTTATGACTGAGAGATAATTTGAAAGAAGTGAACGTGATCAACTGAGATATAGAATTTGGTTTGATCTTTAAAATTGTCTGATTTAAAAGAGACAACAATCTTAATCTGGCCTAAATCAAATGCTCCCTATAGAAGAGTAAACCCAGACATCGCTAAACATGAATTAATTGAGTTACAGAATTTAAATAGTTAAAAAGTAAAAAGCTATTTGGTGACTGGAGTCTGATGAAACAACAGAACAGAGTGTCAAGAATGACAGGAAGTAGGACAGGGCCCTTCGAAGTCTCGGTGCTGGTGCTAGTTTAGATGAAGCAGACTGAAGCTTGGAGAGGGTCTCTGATCGACCAGGGTGAAGTGGAAGTGGCGAGGAGGTGGGTTGCACAAATGAGAGCGTCAAAGGCAGAATGACAGGAGAGCACTGACATTTAAAACATATGAAACAGAAGGTGGGTGAGAATGATGATGGCTGAACTGAGTTTGACAGCATGTGAAAATGAAAATGAAAATAATTTAAACCTGGCAATGTAGACAGATGAGTCTTCTCTTGGGCTTCACTTGGGGATGTCAGGTCTGGTGATTTCAAATGCCGATTGTACATGATGGAAAAAAGTGAGCGGCTGATGAGGACTTTAGGCCATGGCATGAGGACAAGAGCACGACATAGTTTTCCAAGGTCTAAAAGAGACAATGTCTATTTTTGGTCTCCCACTTTCTTTGGCGTTTTGCGTCCACGTATTCCACAATCCCTGATTTTTATCTTATTATCTGATTTATCTGATTTTTTAACAAGGTTAAATGTGGAGGTGGACTTACCTTTTCCCCTATGACTAATCTGCTTTATCATTTGCATATATTAAAACTCTGGAAGTAAAACTTTCCTTTGTTTTACAAGAAAAATACAGCTGATACATTTTCCCTCTCACCCAGTTCTTGGTTATGATCATTTATAGACTCTACTTACACTTTTAATCTGGGTGCTGTTTCTCATCCTGCCCCCGGGTTTATCACTGACCATGTTTTTAGTACTCACCACACTTTTCTTCATTGTGACAGGTTACCATTTCACTTAATTTCACAATGCTTAATCTGTGTTCCACACCATATCAAACTCTTAGAATGTAACTAAAATGAGTTTATCAAAATTATACCAGTCTAAATTATGTTAAAGTACTTGAAATCCTGGACAAATTCACTGTGCTAATTTTCAACACACTATTAAATATTGCAAAGGTATGCAAATTAAAACCACAGGCCCCGATAGACAGGTCCCAGTAATGGGGATATATTTTTTGGTGCTTTGTTTTTTTTTCCCATTCATTAGGAACTAAAAGATTATTCCCAGTTCACAATGACTCATAGCCTCTGAGTTTGTGCTGACTGGTGACATTTTGAAAAGGGATCGAACAATCTGCAGCCTTCTGTTTCCTCATTCAAACAGATGGTAAGTCAATTCTTTCTCAAGCTTATACTTAAAGTGCCAATCACAGTGTGTGTCATGCTTCGACTTTGATCATTTTACTTTGATGGAGGTATACGCACAAGTAGCAGTCGAACAAAGTAAAAAAAAAAGTTTAAGTACATTAAGTTCATTTTTCAGCTTAATTTTTCCAGCAGAGTGGTTTATGTTGTAGTGTGGTACCTATAGTTTATATCACTAATGCATCAATATGACCGGGTTTATTCATTCTTTATTCATTTCTTGAAGCAAGTGGAAAACGAGTTGCTATAATGTGAGCCTGTGACTACATAACCTGAAGAGTACCGTGCATCATGATCAAGATAACAGTGCATCAACACTGTATTTGTGTTGTATGAAAATAAGTCGAGAAACTGGTGTGCAGAGCTGTTTTGCAACTGTGGCGCAATAAAAAGTGCGACTTTTCCCTCTGTGTAAAGACAAAGATGAAGCAGGCTTCTAGACTTTAGTTAGACTGCTTCATTCTGGAAAACCACTAAGTCATCTCCTTTTATCTTTTAATTTGCTTGATAAATAAAGTCGCTTTATATATATATATATATATGAACCACACTTATATACTCTATTTCATTTGATATTTTTATGCATGGTTATTCCCAGTTTAATTAACTATTCTGGTTCAAACCAGCTGTTGTTATGACTTTTGCGGTAACGAAGACGTTGATAAACTCACGTCCTCGGAGGTGCACACGTGGAAATCCAATCATAAAGAAGACCTGTGACACTCATTTCTAACCTGCGCCTTCTTTCTGGCGGCTTCTCTGCTGCAGATGGTGTTTGGTTGTGTTGCTGCGCGAAAAGCTCGCTGGTTAAAGGAAATACAGAGGAGGAGCTGCCGTCAGTGACCCAAGAGGAAACTACTCTGTCAGATGATGGTGTAATTACAGCGTGAAGCGCAGCCCGCAACCTCGGTCGGAGCATCTCTTGCAAAGCAAAACCACCTGTGTGAACGTTTGTCTCCTGTGGATTCGTACTTTCACCAAAGATATGGAGTATAAATTCTGTGCGTAAAAAGAGACGTTTTGGAGATATGGGTTTGGTTACTGGAGAACTGGAGGAACGAGCATTAATGGGAAGTGTCACTGCTTTGCTCAGCGTGAACAAGTGAAAGAATTCATTGTAGTTATGAACTCCACGAAAGAACAACCCGGATTTCGTACGCCCACCATCCCGGTGATTATGTTCATCCTCGGGGTGGTGGGGAATGTCATCGCCATAGTTGTTCTGCGAATATCACGAAAGGAACGAAAAGAGACGACTTTCTACACACTTGTGTGTGGCCTGGCGGTGACAGACCTGCTGGGTACCTTGCTGGCCAGCCCCGTTACCATCGCCACCTACATCAAAGGCACCTGGCCTGGAGCTGATCCATTGTGCCAGTACTCCGGCTTCATCCTGCTCTTCTTCTTCGTGGTGCAGCTAGGCATTGTATTTGCAATGTCAGTGGAAAGATACCTGGCGATAAACCACGCATATTTCTACAACGAGTATGTCAACCAGAGACTCGCAGCGCTGGCTCTTTTAGCCATATACATTTCCAACGTTGTGTTTTGCGCGATGCCCAGCATGGGGTTCGGTCGTGTGAAACTCCAGGAGTCTGAGACCTGGTGTTTCATCGACTGGAACACCAGTGACACAACTGTCAAGACTTTTAATTTGATGTACGCTGGGGTGAACTCGGGCATCGTGCTGGCCACTGTCATATGCAACGTGGTCGTGTGTGGAGCTCTGATCCTGATGCACAAGCGGTTCATCCGCCGCACGTCTCTGGGAACAGATCCGCGGCGCGTCGCGGAGCTCCGGCGCAGACGAAATTTTGGACGATTAGCTGGGGCAGAGATCCAGATGGTGATCCTGCTTATAGCTACATCCGCTGTCGTCCTCATCTGCTCCATACCTTTATTGGTGAGTATGGCGAAATGGTAACGAGCAAGCGTGCCACTAGTATATGCGCGCACTAGACGGTCACAGAATTTTAACAAGCTGGTTCTTCGAGACAGAAAAACCAGCAAAGAAATTGTGTTAAACTTGATCAGAGTAATGAAAAAATAGACTGTGCGCACGCAAACACAAATACCAACACGGGTTTTACGCATATGCTTTCTGAACGTTGTGTCCTTGGTTTAGAGCTTTGTGGTCTGATGACACACTTTGTGAGCCGTCACACGTTTCGCTGTTAACACCCTTTGTGCTTTCACTTCAGCATACACACGTACACAAGGGAATACGTGTGTTTGTGTGGGGGACTAATGCGAGTATTTACAGTAACCAGTGCCGTTAAATTTGCTAACTTCAAAAGTCTCCATTCTCAGTTTATTCTCAGCTTTATCAGCACACGTCATTGTCCAACCTGAGATAATGTCAAGGAGCAAAGTTTTGAGTGTTTTTGTTAAAACATCTTCCTCTTTGTGTTACTTTCGCAGAAGTGAAGTGTGCACTAAGAGAACTGTAGCTTCAATTTGTACAACCCAGACAAGTGTCAAATTTATTATTTTTATTATTTTTAGATCAACTCAACAATACTTTATATTCTCACGGTGCCCGTTAGAAACATTTTAGGATGAGATTTTTTTCTTAATATCCGTCAAAATTATGATGTAATGATTGGAAATGATAAGAAGCAATTCATTGTAATGTTAGTAGTGATAACTGAGTGTTGTTTTAAATCTTAAGATTTAAACTTCCGGGCCTGTGGGTCTTGAAAAAGACAACTGACGATTAGACTCGGGGGAAGCCCAAGTGCCAAAATCTCATTTGGTATATGAGAGCAAGAAATGTGGGAATTTCTTTTATTGGCTTCTTGCCCTTTGTACTTTACCTCAGTTAGCAGAAGTCAGATAGTGTCTGTTTATGCTTGACTATTCCATTTCAACTGTGTAAGAATATTAAATAAATATATAAACTATTACTCTTAAATGAAGGAATCAAGTGTAGCCAATCAAGTGTAGACAAAAACCAAAAAATTGAATTGTTTGCTTTTGTGAAATGTTATTCTGTGTTCTTTTACAGCTCAGCAATAAATAAATAAAAATGTTGATGCTGATTAAACTTTTCTACCTTTCTGTTTTCTCTGCTTCCCTCTCAGCTGAGGATCTTCATAAATCAGCTGTTCAGAAACCGCAAAGACGAGAACTCGATACTTGACGACCTGCAGGCCATCCGCATGGCTTCTGTCAACCCCATCCTAGACCCCTGGATCTACATCTTGTTCAGAAAGACAGTTGTTCTCAAGCTAATGGAGAAAATCAAGTGTCTGTTCTGTAAAATGGGTGGACGGGGACGAAGCAGCGGCAGGCACTTCCTCTGTGCTGAGGGTTATCTCTCCTCATCCATCGTCTCTCGGGACTCACCGTCACTGATGTCCCGTGAATTGCGGGAAATGGTGAACACATCGCACACCATGCTGTACCCATCAGAGAGAAACATGCAGGCGCATGGGTCAGTTCAGGCGGGAGTGCAGGGTGATTCTAGCATTCCTGCTGTACAGACATTGAAGGTCCCCCGGGAGGTCCACGGGTTTAAGAGGGGACACGGAGTATTAGAGGACAAAGTGTCGGAAACACCACTGAAAGAGCCTCCAGTGTGTCCCAAAGACCCACCTCTACATGTCACCTTTACAGATGAGACAGCAGATATACAAGAAAAATGTATATAACCATGAGTGTAATCACCAAAATAAGACTTTCCCCTCAAAGATGGGAACCAGTGAAAGCACTGCAAACAAAATTTGGAGACTGAAAAATCTGTCAGTCTGTAGATATCTTGTGGACTGCTACAAACATTTGACAGATGAATTACAGACCTTCTGTAAGTACCCGTTATCAGTGTGTCACTCCCCATTCATTCTTTGCCATATTGCTAAACTCACATGAATACAACCACATAACTTTTATTAGTACAACCCCACCGGGGGAGCATCATAAAGCTCTCCTGTTGCACTTTTTGAATTTCAGCTCATTGCCAGGTTGTCTTTGTTTCGCTGTGATTCAACAACCTGCACAATGTCTGTAAAGAATTTGTTGTGTTAAAATGTGAACAGTGTGCCAGGATGTTAATTTATTTTTAGTGTGAAATTATACGTTACTGTCTTCTCCGTGAGAAGGTTCGGTTAGTTTGAAGAAAGGTGCGGGATGAATGTGTGTTCGTGTTTTATTTTGTTTGTTTGTTTGTTTGTTTCAAACATTAAACTTTTATTGGTTGTCAGAGCAGCTCTTTCATCAAAACTATGATCATGCCATCCCCTGAATCCCATAACAAAGGCAGCTATACACTAGAGTTCCACAGTGCAGACACTGGAGGACGTTAGACTTCAAAGTGACTCCTAAAAATCCTTCTAATCCCGTCATTTTATTGACTTAATTTGTAATGCAATGCGTAATAATCCCAGCTAATCAGAGTTTATAAGGAAGATAAGGCAGGAAATGAAAGCTGAAGCCATGACCTCGATATACTGCTGCTATAAAGACTTATATAAAGATAAACACATGTTCATGTTCAGTGTCAGATTTATCACAAAATGTTGTGTAAATGTGTCTAATGAAAAAAACAGCAACAACTTATGTACCAAATTTATAAACAAAATAAAAGTGTCTAAATATTCATATAAGCTAATAAACGTCAGTGTGTTGTTTTCTTTTGGCATCAACAGGAAGAGTGAATATGACCGTCAATGATGTGCTTAAAACGTGCAAACAAGTATAAACAGCAAATAAATGCTTGATGATGTACAGTTACTGTACTTCAGTAAGTTCTGGAAGAACGACACATTTTTTTTGAAGCTTTACTTCTGTACAGCACCACAGAGGTTTTTAAACAGTCAAGATGTGACTGAAGCGCAGGTGTTCAGCTTTAATTTGTTTCATTAGGTCTTTAGAAATTACAGCTTTTTTATACACAGATCCACATTAAAAAAGGATTGTTTTAATGCGTTAATGAAGTCAGTGACTGCTCGAAGTCTAGAACCCAATGTTGTGTTTCGCCCCTTGAGATGATCTACCAGGTCTTTGCTTCAGTTGCCTTTAGGTGCGGTTCTATTTGTGGGTCTCTCTGTCTCCTTCGCTAACTAAAAAAGTATTGAGTTGCGATCAGGTGTCTTGGCGTCTTGGCGACTTGGCCACGGAACCGTTTGCCATTTCTTTACCTTGAGAAATTCTCTGGTTATGTTTTAAGTATGCTTTGGGTACATTTTCACTATGAAGCAGTGTCTGATCAGTTTTGCAGCATTTGCTGAACTTCAGCAGAGAGTGTTCATCCTCTGCTTCTAGCAGTAGTCACATCATCAATAACCAGCAGTGACCCGGTTCCACTGGCAGGCATAGATGCCTATGCCATAACATAACAACACCATGTTTGACAGATGACTTGTTGTTCCTTTCCTTCTCCACACGTTTCCCTTCATTCTGGTGCAAAATAATCTTTGTTTCTTCTTTCCAAAGGTTTTTTTTTTACTTTTTTGCATTTTTTCAAAACTCTGCATGCTCTTTTAGATGTTTTCTGGTGAATACCTTCCTGGTTTTCCTGTTTTTTAGTCTGACCAGTGCTTTACACCTTGTTGTAAACCCTCTTGATTTCCATCCACAAAGGTATCTCCTAATTATAGACTTCAGAGCTCTTGTTGACATCTCCTTGGACCTCTTAATGAGAGTTCCAGTGAACGGTTACCAAATTCAAGATCAGCACTTGAAATGAACCCAGATGTTTTGTCTGCTGAATTTGTGATGGAATAATGAGGGGACGGACATCGCCTGGTCATGAGACAGCTTGTCAGTCAAATGTCCGATTACTTCTGAGCATCTGAAAATGGGGTACTGTGTCTGCACTTCAGTCACATCTTGACTGTGTGATTTAAAAGCTACTGCAGTGGTATACAGAGGCAAAACACAAAAATATGTGTTAACGTCCAAATACTTATGAACCTACTAACATTACAAGCAAGTGCTTCTCCGAGTCTACTGAAAACAATATTGATCAGTCCAGCAAAGATTGAGTTAAAATCATTAGTTATCACTTCAGGGTTAATGGCGTTCACCACTTTGTCAATTAAAACAATGAAACTGGTTCAATTCTGTTCAGTTTATGTAGCACCAATTTACAGTACTCATTTAGCACTTTCTATTCTAAGGTAAGGATCCTACAGTATTATAGATACGGGATCATGGATTGTAGGGTGTCAATGAGCAAGTACGTAAGGACAACGGGGACAAATAACATGACTGCGTGTGTTTAGGAAAAAAGCGAAAAGAAAAGGATAGAAAAAAGACAACTTACAGAACAAAGCATAAACTACAGAGAGAGAGAAGACCAAAATTAAATAGTGGCCGGTAAATGCAGAGGAAGTAAAAGGGAGTTTTTAGGATATCCGGAGATTAAGGAATTACAATAGTCCAGCCTACAGGTAAAAAATGCCTGGCCCCATTGTGGAAGTGATTCTTTGCAACAAGAAAAAAGCAAAAAGCAAAACAAAAGGGAAAGTAGACGACTTAAACACAACCCAAGTGAAATTTAAAAATTTCTATGCTATGGATGTTTATAAAAGATGTAGCACCTGCCATCCCCTTGGTCAGCACTGATTGCTTTGAGCAAATTTAAAATCAATAGCCAGTTCAGATGGCAGGACATCGTTCACTTGCAGACAGCTGGTTTCTTTACCCCTGATGATTTCCAGTTCCACTGTGGCCTCCGTCCAGAGCCTTCCGAGAGCAATGAAATGCCCCTCTGAGAACAATAACCCTTTAAAGACAGCTCTGACCTCAGACTTTGAAATCTGTTAAAGCTGTAGAGCCTCTCGGGAGACAGGAAATAGTGACTGACAAAACAGTTGTGACAGGATTTTAGCAGAGACTCGGAAGGAAAAACGATTCTCCTTGGAAACTTGTCCCTTCTCTCCCCATCTCATCAGCTCGCGCCGCTAACATGTGACATATGTGACAGCCTGTTTTAGACATTTAAACTCTTGCCATGATGAGCCTGTGAAAGCAAAGGGTTATTAGAAGATGCCATTGAAAAAGAGGCCAGTTGTGCCATTTTGGGCTTTTAGAATAACTATTGCACTATTTTAACTTGAGCTGTTTTTACCCAATCAGGATATTTGAGGATGAAAACAGAATCAAATTGATTTAGATGATGTTTGTCAGAGAGTAGCTGAGGAATAATGGCACTTATTAGCATTGCAAACAATTTAAAAAGGTTGTAATTACATTCTAGCTGATGGCTTACTAAACTATACTGTGCACTCATCGTTTTCATGAGCTGGAATAGAATGGCTGATCTTGTTTTTATCTTGGGAGTGTGTATCTTCATGGCAACACGACCATAGCAGGAACTATCACAAAGGTCGTTCTGAGTATTTTGGCAGATGTATCTGAAGGCAGATTTTGTCAAAACAATAGCCTCTCTGCAAAACTGTGCAGGCTGCAATCATGAAACTTTAAGACGTGTAGCTTATATTGAAATAAAAGCCAAGAAAGGTGTGGTCCGACACATGGCCACTTAGTGCTTGTGCAGTAATGCAGAAAAGACAACTGAGTGACAGCTTGTACAATCCCATCCCAGCATGCTGGGATATGTCTTCAGGACATATTACAGTATCGATCAGCCACTGAATAGTGGTGCTGGCTGCTTCTTGGCAGTTTCTAACTTTATTTATACAACTGGAGATAAAGAGCAACGCATGACACATTACGCCATCTCAATATTTATTTCACAGAAACCAAAATGCAGAAGTATTGTGTAAAAAAAACTAAGCACACCCCATGATTCAATATCATGTAGAAGTACTTTTACTAATAACTGGAAGTAAACATTTTCCCATTTGATCTGTTTTAGTCTCCCACATTTTTGAAGAGGAATTTTGTCTCATTCGTCTCTACAGTGTTGCCTCAATTCAATGAAGTTTGCAGTTATGCACGGCTCTTTTAAGGTCCCATTTCCGTAAGGTAGAGGTCTAGGCTTGACTGGGCCATTGTGACACCTTGATTCTTTTCTTTTTTAGACATTCTGTTGTCAATTTGGTGCTGTGTTTGAGATCATTGTCCTGTTACATGACCCAGTTTGGGCCAAGCTTTAGTTGCTGGACAAATGGCCCAACGTTTGACTCTAGAATACTTTGGTATACAGAGGAGTTCATGGTCAACTCAATGACTGTAAAATCAGTCTAAATTATTATGTCTCTGCCACTGTGCTTGACAATTGGTCAGAGGTGTTTGTGCTGATATGTGTGTTATGGCCAAATATCTCCATTTTGGTTTGTTCAGATGCAACTTTACACATTTAAGCTGTGCTGGCATGCTCTTTTTAGATATAAGAGGGTTTCTTCTGGCAACCCTGGGGATATCTGCTCCTGAGAAGATGGGTAACTGTGAATAATTCTCACTGTGGAATGATGGACTTCACTATGATTTAACATGTCCTTTTAAGCCTTCCCATGGCAGCAACAATCACTTCTTCATAACTATTGTAGATGCCTTTGTTTGAACCCACATAAATCGTTCTAGAGAAAAAGTAAAAAGAGTTATCTTAATCTGTAGGACTTTTTGTCTGGTACCCAAGTGTATTCAGTAAATAAATAAAATTCATCATGCTTTATGTGCCAATGTGCATAGCATTTGGTCCACAGGAAAAGTCAGAAGATGAACAAAATCATTACAGGTTTTCCTCCAGGGATGACTTGCCTTGCAGACATCTTCACATAAAACCACCCAATAACTGTTGAGACTGTTGATCGCAACATGAAGTGGCAGATTGACTAATACTTTTATCCCTTGAGCTACACTGTTAGAATGGGGGGAAAAAGTTCCCAAAACTCTGCTGAAGAGTAGGAAAAAGCCAGTAGCCAGTACATACCTGACGGCGTCAGAACAACTTCAAAGCAGCCGTACTCTTAGAAAAACAAAAGTTTTGACTTGTCCCAGAAATGCTGAGGCATCTGTGAAGTAGGAGGTGCAGGTTCGGCTGAGCAAAGCCAGTTAACAACAGTTCCTTTTTTTCATGCATTTTCTTTTATTTCTTTTGGAAAGTTTGGATTTACATTGAAATTGAACACGTGGCTTGACCAGCATTTGAACCATCCAAATACAGTGTGTTTAAAATCGCTTGGCGCACCCTGATTATACACAGGTGACCTCCATTCATCTTATTATGCAACTTCCAAAAACAACAGCTGCACCAGCGATGTTTTTGGGTGTGTCTCAGACAAGCGTGTCACAACTTATATAATCTTTATATATACATATATATTTCAGAAGTTAGATTACTTTGTAGAAATGTCTTCTTTTTCTCTTTGCCATATTTCGCTATTTCAAAAAGTGTTAGTAGTTTGTTTTCTTTCCTGTTATTATTATTATTATTACACAGTGTTCCTGTCAGTCATCTGAAGCGCTGACATTTATCACCACTGAGAATCAATCTATATCCCGCCTCGTGTTTACATTACCCATCTGTGGTGCTGACTGATCAAGTAATTAATTATATGCAGTTTGCGTTCACCTTCCTAATCGTGTTTTTTTTTTTAACTGAAATGAATGTTTTTCCCATCCTTCCTACAATCCAGACAAGAAAAGGGAAGTGACCGCTCTTTGCAAATAACTTCTTCAACAGTTTCTTGGAATCAGATGTTCCAGCTAATCAGGTGAGACTTCACAGATGTGCCCCTCACTTAGAGGCATACAAATTCTGTACTGAAAAGGACAGCCTTTTCCCTTCAGAGCAGCCTTAATTCTTTCTGACATGGATTTTGTTTAATATTTGACATGATAGCATCACAGTTGCTGGAGATGTGATGGCTGCACATCCATGACATGAATATGACGTTCCAACACATCTAGAAGATGCTCTGTTGGATTGAGATCTGCTGACTGTGGAGGCCATTGGAGTACAGTGAACTAACGGTCACTATTCAAGAAACCGCTTTGAGATGATATGAGCTTTGTGGCATGGCACATTATCCTGCTGGAAGTAGGCATCAGAAGATGGGATCACTGTTGTCCTAAAGAGACAGATGTAAAGGGGTGTGCAGTACTGCTGCTGTAGCCAACCTGCTTCAAAGTTTGATGTTTGTTGTATGTTCATAAATGTTTTTCTGCTTACTTTAGTTGTAAGAAGTATTTATTTGAGCTTCTCTTGCCTTACTTTCAGCTCAAAGCAGTGCGACTGTTTTCCTCTGACCTAAGGCATTAAGGTGTTTTTCCTCCAAGAACTACCACTCGCTAGATATTTTCTCTTGTTCAGACGATCCTCTATAAAACTTAGTGGTGGTAATGAAAACTAAAACAAAGCTGGGAAGGCTCAAAAACATTTCTAAGAACTTGGTGTTCATCATTTTTCAGGAAACAAGAAGTGGGTTAACAACTTAAAGCTCTTTAGCTGCAATGATGCTTTGAAAGTTGGCACTACCAGTTCCTACAGGTGGCCCAATTTTCCTTGATTACTTAGAAGCCCGTCTGTCTCCACAAAAGTACTGTTGGAACACAATGTGGCACCATACCCTCATAAGCATTATCTGAACAGTATTGTACTGCTTCATAAAGACAATGAGAAAAAAGGCAATTCAACTGGGGGAAACTGACAGGAAGAGGTCTGGCAAACCTAAAGCCACAACAGAAACAGAAAAACATTTCTAAGAGTTAACAGCTTGGATGATAGGTGTCTCACAGGACCACAGCTTCAAGATAGCATACAAGCGGTTGCAGCAAGCAATTCACAGCTCTGTGCTGTTAAACACCGCCAATGGACTACTGAAGACTGGAAGAAGGTGTTGGAGATGAATCAAAATTTAAAATCTTTCTGTATGCCGTCAGCTATGCAAGAACAAGAATATAGGCTTGAAAATATGGAGTGGCAGCACACCCTCGAAACGTAACAACACCAACTTCAAGCTGGTTTGGATGAACTGGACATAAGAGTGAAAGCAAAGCAACCTACAGGTGTCACAGATTTATAGGAACCTCTGGAACAGAGCTGGGAAGAACTTTTGGAAAAATATTTGGTTTCCATTGTGGAGAAAATACCAAACTTAGCTGTTATATCTGCCAAAGGTGGCTGTTTAGATACTCTGGTTTGTAAACAGAGTCCATGATCTCTTTTTTAACTTCAATTTTTTATTTGTTCTCTGCCTTTCAGAGTGCAATGAGACATTGAACTGCTTGAATTTCAATTAAAAACTGACTGAAAGAACTGGGGTTCTAATACTTCCAAGACACTGATGGAAGCAGTGTGTTTGCATGGAAGCATGGCAGAGGGAGACTCATGGTTTGGGGCCTTGATGACTTACAAATACTGAGGAAAAATAAATTAAAAACTAAAAAAACAATTTAAAAAACAATTACCAGAGATTATCAGGATAATAGTTCAAGAGATTAAGCTTGTAATAGCTTCAAATAAACAAGTAAATCAAAAACAGAATGGATGAGGGGACCCCAACCCCCCCACCAAAAAACAAAAACTAAAAACTCCCAAAACAAACATTTTTTGGAACGAACAAGTGAGAATCCTGACTTTAGCATACTGGGATCCTGTGGTATCACATAAAGAAAATGGTTCACTTACAATAGGGTCAGCAACTCGCCAGCCGCGGTTCAGGATTAGGGTTAAAGCCTAACCCTCTTAATACATATACTATATGTATTAATTTATCCTCTCCCAAATACGTCTATCATCCATCTGTCTGTCCCTCTCACTTCACTCCCATCACCTGCATTTACTGCTCTTTTTTAAAACCCCTGCCAAATCTTGAAGATTCACAAACATTTTCTTCCAACTTTATTTTCAGTTTAGGCATATTTAGTCATATATGTTTATCACATACACTACCAGTCAAATGTTTGGACACACCTTCTCATTTAATGTTTTAAAAACTCAAAACATGTTTTATATTTAAGATTCTTCAAAATAGTCACCCTTTGCTTTGATTACCTCTTTGCACACTCTTGGCATTCTCTCAATGAGCTTCATGAGGTCGTCACCCAAAATGGTTTTCTCAGAGATGCTGAGTACTTGTTGGCCCTTTTGCCTCCAGTCTGCGGTCCATCTCATCCCAGACCATCTCGACTTGGTTTAGGTCAGGTGACTGTGGAGGCCAGACCATCTGTAGCAGCACTCCATTGACACTCCTTCTTGGTCAAATAACCCTTACACAGACTGGAGATATGTTTGGGGTCAATGTCTTGTTAGAAGAATAAATGATGGTCCAACTAAATGCAAACTGGATGGGATGGCTGTGGGAGCCATGCTGGTTTATTATCCCCATCAGTGTCACCAGCAAAGTACCCCATCACCATCACAGCTCCTCCTCCATGCTTTGTGGTGGAAACCATGCATATAGAGACCATCCGTTCACCTTTTCTGCATTGCACAAAGACAAGCGGGTGAAACCAAAGATCTCAAATTTGGACTCATCAGACCAAAGCACAGATTTCCACTGGTCTGTCCATTCCTTGTGTTTCTTAATCCTAAACAAATCTCTTCTGCTTGCTGCTTTTCCTTAGCAGCGATTTGACCATAAAGGCTCGATTCTCCTCTGAACAGTTGATGTAGAGATGTGTCTGCTTTATATATTTATATTGTACAGTAGATCGTACAATAATACATACAGAGAAAAACCCAACAATCATATGACCGCCTATGAGCAAGCACTTTGGCGACAGTGGGAAGGAAAAACTCCCTTTTAACAGGAAGAAACAAAGGGTGGCTACTTTGAGGAATGTAAAATATAAAACAGAGTTTTTATTTTGAGTTATCGTTTTTTTCTTTGCTACATAATTCCATATATCTTGCTTCATATAATTGATGTCTTCAGTATGTATCTACAATGTAGAAAGCAGTAAAAATAAAGAAGAACCATTAAATGAGAAGGTGTGTCCAAATCTTTCACTGGTAGTGTACATAATAAATGTCTGCACAAGTTAATTCTTCTTCTCTGGTGAAAGTAAACTGCAGGAAACACAACTATGACTTTTTTTTTTTTTCCATTGTTTATTTACTTACTGACAATTTGCTGAGCATAATTCGTGTTTTAATCCACATCCTATTTCACAAACAATCATATTCACAGACACCTCAAGAGTAAAATGTAACCACAAGTCTCGTGAATTTTCTCTGTACTTTACAATCGCACATAAAGATTGTGGCTGTAAGATTTTAACAAGCAAATGTTGTAATTTTCATGTAAATTAGGGAAGTTAAAATCTCTCAATTCAAGTGTCCACATTATTTTTAAACACAACTAGAAGCAAATAAAGTTTATATTTCTACAAATATCAGGATGAATCCTCAGTAATTCATGAACGGACCTTCACAGATTGAAATCTGACCCTCAGGCTGTTTTTACTGCTGTCTGAAACCACATTATGTTACAGCTTAATTATCACATGCACATTTACTACTATTTACATGAATGGGATTCAGACACACGTGAGTAAAACTCAACTGTCTTAATTTGTACATATTAACATTCACAAGAATTGGTTTTCATCTTTACCTCTGATAACAGGAATATTTTTGCCACAGCTTCAAATGCTTATATTTAAAGCCATCTATCCCCCCCCCACCCCCCAAAAAAGACAAAAACAAAAGCGGAACCTTGAAAGTCATTTATATTCTCTTCAAAGTCCTCTTGCTTTGACAAACTCTTCCTTTGATGGTGTGGCTGAGTCCGCTGATCCCTCCTCCCCTGTGAGTACATTTTTTACATTCCCCTCAGCATCTATGATTACAGCGGTCCTCTTTAGCTCCTCATACCGTGTCTGTCGCTCAGCGACAGCCACACAAGCAGCTAGCACTTCGTCAGACTCAAAATCATAGTCCTGATTAAGCTCAGGGGCATTAAGGATCTCTTTTTTAGTCTCCTCCTCTTGCCGAATCTTCTCCTTGGTTGCCGTTTGCTGCTTCTGTAACCTCCAAGCCCAGGTAAGGTCTTCCTGCCACAGGGTGCGCTCTGATGGGCACTGGTGGATGGCAATCTGGAATGACCTCACAGCCTAGAGGGACAGTAATGACATGAGCTTAGGGACATATACAAGATTTCAGAAAATAGGACTACTGTCCTAAATGCCGCAGGTGATTGCAGCATCAGCGTTGTAATGAGCACAACCACAAGCTTCATTGTGGACAGATTGATCGTTCCATTAAAAGGAGCTCAATAACTTTTATATGACTGTGGGATGAGCTCGCACATTAGTTTGAATGTTAATAGTTATACTGAACAGAAAGATTCATGGTCTATAATTATCTATGTGACCACACATCACTCCTGAAATATGCTGCCTGGTTTCTTCTTCTTCTTGTAGCTCCCTTTAAGGGGTCGCCACAGCAGATAATCTGCCTCCAATCAACGTCTAGCATCTTCTTCTGTCACACCAACCTTCTGCATGTCCTCTTTCACTAATTCCATGATTCTTCTCCGTGGTCTTCCTCTTTTCAACATCCTTTGTCCTGTATACCCAATATCTGTTGTCTGCACATGTCCGAACCATCTCACCCTTGGCTCTCTAACTTTGTCTCCAAACAGCTCTGTATGAACAGTCCCTCTGATATACTCATTTCTAATCTTGTCCATCCTGATCTGTACCAATCCTGATCTCTGTCAGTGCCAGTGTCCCCACACACTATACATCATAGCAAATGGGAAGGTTTACAATCATCTTGTAAACTTTACCTTTAACTCTTGCTTCTGTCACACTCGTCTCCACCCACACCACCTTGCCTCTACTCTTCTTCACCTCTCTTGTGCACTGTCAGTTGCTTTGGACGGTTGGCCCCAGGTACTTAGGTGCTTAACTGTCACATCTATCTCTCCTTGCATTCCTCTTCTCACCAGTGCATAACTCCACGTCTCCAGGCTCTCTACCACCTGCTGCCTACTCTCACATTATTGCCTGGCAATGTCATAGTCCACGGAGACTCCTGTCTGACCTCCCATTTTCCCATAAAAGTAAAAATTAGAAAAAAGAAAATCTGTTACTTGTTCATTAAAACACAATTCTTTAAAGGATAAGATAAATGGTGTTTTCTGTAATCTGAAGATTGCTTTTCATGCTTGAATTGCTAGCCTGCATTAATCTCCTGATGGGAATCTATCATAACTACTTGATGTTAACATTCCTCACCTGTAACATAAATAACATGTGCTGTCAAAGATGATGACAGGTTAATCATAATAAGATTTCTGAAAAAAGTGCAACTGTCTGTGCCTAAAACAACACATCAAGTATAATCTTGAATCAACTAGAGCCAAATCAACCTTTTTAAATGAAAGTAATCCTTCAACTGAAGAAATGCTACTGCATATAAAACTCATGGCCAAACAAACTTTATGCTAAAACGCAAATCATGCATGGAGACTATGCATTTTTTTTGAATTGGATTGCAGGGGATAATAATTAAAGAAGGGAAGGACTAGAGCAGAGCCATGGAGAGGAAACATGGAAATCACTGTGTTCACATTTGCACAAACATGTGCTACTCAAACATGTCGGTGCATACAAAGCTTTGAAACTCGACTGAACAAGTCAAGCTAAAAATAGATGTGCCGTATTTTTCTTTTCCTTCCCAAAAGCTTAATTACAGAGGGAGGTGTGTCTATATTTGGTTTAGTTTTAGCTGTAACTTTCAACACTTCCTATTGTTGTTGTTGGTACCATAGGACAGGTCTCCTGCTCTGGGGCGTGTAGAAGCAACATTAGCTGAAGGCGTTCTGAGTTCACCCCTGTTTGTTTGGCTTGAAAAGGGCCGAGCAGCAGAACTGTGATCTGCGAGTTTCGAACACCCACAGGTCCCGGCGTGTTCTGGGGCAATTTAAGCAATCGTCCAAGCCCCAGGCACCTGGGTGTGCTTTCATAGAGTCGCTTTGTCTCACAGAGTTCACAAAAAAAGTAATAGTAAACACAGTAAGTCATCCATCTTAACAGCGCTCCAAATTCGAGACAACTGACTTACAAGCATCTACATAAACAGGCGTAGTTTATTGCAAAATCAAATGCATAAATTAATCCTTCCAGTAAAGACCATTAGCGACTGCCTAAGAAAAAAAAAAAGCCATCAACTGTTATGCAACACTACTGATACAGCATAACTACAGCATAACTAAACGTGGATTAAGGGTCACCTAATCCAGCCCTAACTGTAAACTTTATCAAAAAGGAAAGTTTTAATCCTAATCTTAAAAGTAGAGAGGGTGTCTTGTCTGTCTCCTGAATCCAAACTGGGAGCTGGTTCCTCAGAAGCAGGGGCCTGAAAGCTGAAGGCTCGGACTATCATTCTACTTTTAAATACCCTAGAAACGCCAGGGTAGAATGCCTAGAGTGGCAGCAGAGAAGTACCACAAGGTATCACAGTTGTGTGGTGGGATCTAACAAAAGCCTGAGGCCTTTCCATGCGAATTTGCATGTTAGTCGTGTCTTTGCACCTGTTCTTTCCAGGTACTCTGGCTTCCTCTCACAGTCCAAAGATAAGGTTATTCGGTTGGGTGAAACTAACCTAATAAAACTGCAAATATGAGCCTGAATGATTGTCTGTCTTTCTGTGTTAGCCCTGTGATAGACTAGTGAACTGTTGAGGGTGTGCTCTGGCTCTCGTCCAATCAAAGCTGGGAGAGACTCCAGCCCCACCGTGACGCTGAATTGGATAAGCAGTTAAGGAGGTCAGTCTGCAGTAGTTGTGACTTAAAAATACCATTCATTATTTGCATTTTCTTGCAGCCCTGCCTTCACAGGACGTTTTTAACGCATTGCCAGATACACTCACTAGGTCCACCTCTCCCAAGTTGAGCTGTGCCCGACCCAAGGTCTGCCAGCCCTCCCACCACAATGGCCGGAACTTCACTGCCATCTCTGCTGCCTTCACAGCTGGAAAGACTTCCTGCAGATTGGTCAGCACCTGACAACAAAGAAGGTTAAAGATGATGTCGCAGTGCACGCACGCCATAAACAAAACAGCAACAAAATCACAGAGAGAAAAAAAGATCATCGAGGTCAGAAAGTGCACAGGCTTTAAACTGTCTTTGCTTACATTTTGTAGTGTGACTATTTAGTTATTTATTGTTGCTTTATATCTTTTCATATATCACACCATTTTATTTTCAGCTTGATACTGGTCAGTCACCATATTAAAAGTAAATAATTGATATCTCCTTCCCTGCAGACTGTTTTGTGGTGACTCACTGAACCACTAGTCCTGCAGTTAACGTCTTTAACCTTGTATTATAAAGTCATCTATTATTCAGATGCTGGCCCTTTTTGATTTCGCTTTTGTCATGCCTGAAGTCAAGACCTGACAACTTTGTGCATGTATTTGCATAATAAACAAAAGCTATTTTTGAAGAGGTTCTCTGACTTTTAGCGGTGGTGTTTCTGCATTCGCTGGTAATGCCGTTAAAAATAGCATTATTGTCTTTTATTATTTTTGTATATATGCAAAGCAAAGATATGCTGACAAAAATAAAACTAAACTGAGTATTGTTGTTAGTATATTTATGCTCTTGCTATTGCTGGACACAGGTTTACTTTTACTTCCTCCTTTTTCAATCATATTTCAACATGAGACTTAAGACGTGAGAATAGCACCAGTGTACAGCAGGATGCACCAACACAACATGTTGAAGTCTAAAGACTGCTTTAATACCATAGCTTGATACGCACTGATACGCCAGGAATACCTACAATGTCTCTGTCAGAACACCGCAAACCAAAATGCCTTCAAAGCCATAACATTTTGAAGACATCTCATTATCAACAGGATCCACCATAGGTTGGAATCATTAATTTATAGCCAGTAAGACGCAGTAAAAGGTTTACAAACTGGACCGATTTCAGCCACACAGATATACAAGTGGCAGGACACAAGTGGCACAGATTAAATTAAACAGGAAGAAAGTGATGAGAGGAAGTAAAAGGCCAGCAGAGTCACTGTAACCAAATTCGTCATCTGGGCCAGTAATAAGCATTTGATGAGAACCAGCCCATTTACAGTCTGACGACTGTGAACAACATCAGCGGTGCTAATGGATACTAATAGGTGAAGTGGGGTGTACATGTGTGTCCAAACACATTGAAGCCCAATCCAAGTAGAAATGGTATGAGGCCAGTTTGAATTTATGCCATAGCTCGTCATTCCTGGAATGAGGGAAAAAAATCATGCTGCGGTGTTTTCCCAATACTCTAATAAATGCTTCTCTAATGATTTCCTTCTCAAATTTCTTATAATGGATGATATTATATTAGGCATGGAGTACTCTGTGAGATGTGAATGACTATGGAAATAATGGAGGAAATAATAGAGTTTGTGAGACTACACCCACGACTTCTTTACTTTTCTTGTGAAATAGGAAAAGGAGAACTGAGGCGCAGCCAAAATACCTAAAGAAAGAGTAACTATAAAAACAAAGAGGAAAAGAAAGTTGAGAAAAGTGAAAAAAAAAAAAAAAAAAGAATATCAAAGATTATTTACATGGTATTGGAAATAAGCAACAGACGTTAATCTCAAAGTGGAAGCAGAAAAAATGGTCTATGTAGCCATGGCCACTGGCAGCTCTCATTAGTTTATCACTGCTGATAAACAGCATGAAATCACAAAAAATATATTTTTTGAAATTTTATGCAACTAAACAAGAAAATTTTAACTATGGATTCCATGGACTGAATATAAAAGATTGAGATGAGATGAGATGAGATGAGATGAGATAGCCTTTATTTGTCAGTTGCAGTTGCCCACAACCGAGATGACAGACCTTGCCGACCGTACATACAATACACAAACATCACATTGGGGAGACAGGTCAGGCTAGGTAGCAAGGGAAAAAAAAAACATCGAAATGTGTAACACAAAAGGATAATCCAGGAGTGCACGGATATCAACACACCATAACACAATAAAACACAGACAAGCAACATGGGAGAGTATTCCAGTGTGTACAGCTGATCTGGGACCGCTGCAATCTTCGATTGCGCCTCCAGCTGATCCGGTGTCCACATCGGATGGGAAGTAAGCATGGGAGGACG
This sequence comes from Pelmatolapia mariae, assembly GCF_036321145.2. NCBI lineage: Eukaryota > Metazoa > Chordata > Actinopteri > Cichliformes > Cichlidae > Pelmatolapia > Pelmatolapia mariae. The sequence continues at coordinate 17,972,552 of NC_086233.1, read as the reverse complement.
CGTTGGATTCGGGGGAGGGAGGGTGATAGTGAGGGCGTATCAGTATCAGTGTACATGTTTCGTGTGTGTGCATGTGTGTGTGTGTATCCCATGTTCAGCTGAGAGAAAGTGTCACCACGCCCGATTAGGCGAAGGTCAACAGTAGGGATGGGTATCGTTTAGGTTTTATCCGATACCGGTGCCAAATCGGTACTTTTGAAACGGTGCCGGTGCTTAAACGGTGCTCGAACCGGTGCTTAAAGAATGGAGAACACAAACTTCGTCCAAAAACCTCTCATGTTTTTATTTTTAGCAGTCTCTTTTTTTCTGCAAAATGATAAGAACCGTAACAACATATAAACATCATCTGTGCAAAGATTTATGTTTTTAAAGTGAAACAGTGAAAAATTACAGCGCTGTCAATACATGAATATCCAGACGTTGTACAAAAATGTCCAATTTTGGCACACAATTGGACACCATGCCAGTTGAATTTTTTAGGTATTTAAGAGCAGAAATTAATTAATTTTATTAACATGCCTAAAAATGCTTTTTTTAAAAATACGTTTTTGAAGAATTAACCACACATTTACATGGTAATGGGCCTTTTCTGCCATGGTTCGCTTAATTGGCCTCTGGCCCTTTAAACTCTGAGGGGCTGTAACTTTGGTTTCTTTTGGTCAATTTGCATGATTGACACATCTTTTTAATTGTTTGAGCCAATAGAGTCACAGTAACGATGCCACGTTCACGTTAATTCAACCAATCAGACGTTCCAAGGCCAAAACCCACGTGGGCCCAAATTTACTGCATGTGACGTCTGTCCAGTCACGTGTCTATAGGTGGGTCTAAAATGGAGGTTGTTGACGGAAAACGGCTCTGATGCAGCTAGGTAGGCGTGGTAACTGCTGATAATCACATGGCTACCGGCTACCGGCGAAAATAACGGAGGAAATCTGGACGGTAAGCCAATTTCTGTCTTAGCGCATTTGCGCCGCTGTGTGTTTTTGTGGTCTCCTTTTGCGGCTCATTCAGTGAATTTTGGTCAGAGTGAGGTGAAACTTGGTGTTTGGAATTGGTGATAGCTCTGGAAGATAACCAGCCTGTCTTTAACCGGTTACATGAAGTCTGGAGAATTTCTGGTTCGCCTTGTTTGTTTAGCGGACTTGTGCGCATTTACATAACTGCTCGTTTAATCATGGCTTGTTTTCGTTGAGTTTGGTGGTTGTAGAAATGGTTTATATGACATTTTAGCTGAGATTCAGAGGTTTCTGTGGATACCACACATGTCTGGACTTATATTTCTCACCCCGTGTTATAACCGATTAAACGTGATCTCCTCCTTTTTGCTCGCGGTACCGGGGGCGTGGGGCTTAAAGCACTTGTTGCAGGCTGCTGAGTTTGCATCTTTTGCTGTGAAGTACAGCAAGACTTTTGACCGATTCGCCTTGGGCATTTTTAATCTGTAGCTCTGCTCTAAAAGAACGTACGTATCTGGGCCCGCCTACTATCCTTGTAAAGGTAAAATGATTGGCTAGAATCCAAAGTGTATGACATCTAAAGAAAAAAAAAAAAAGCACCGAAATAAAGCACCGAAATGTGTGCTGCTTTTCGGTCTGGTTACTACCGTTTATGTCAGAACCGGTGCCATCATGGCACCGGATACCGGTACTGTTAGAGTGAATTGTTAAATGTTTGTCATTTTTATGGTTACCATCCCTACGAAAGGAATTTCACTGTCCCCCTCCCCAGATTCTCGAGGTTCTGGGTGGGGGGCTGTAGTCTTTTATTACAGGCAACATCCTTATGAAGGTCTTTTTTGATGTAAGCTTCCTGCCCAGCAGGAGTTCTCACACACACACACACACACACACACACATTCTTACTTACATACAGAAGTTCACACATGTACATACAATGCCTTAGAACTATGTGGGCGTTGCTTTGCTGTGTTTTGTGTGAACTGTCTCTCAATAAAAGGCAGCGAGAGGAGGCCGGATTTGGGGTCATTTTCGTGCTGGACACAGATGAGGCCTCCCTTGCGCAAGTAATCGATCGAACGCTGTTGCCTTGTTTTCTTTCATGATGAATAAGTCTCTAGAACTAGCGGGGTTTGTGGGAACAGACCCAACAGGTACCCATCCCTAGTCAACAGTCTCCAGTGGACCCAGGTGGCCTTGAAGGAGGTACAAAGAGTTCTGACAACAATCCTGTTATCATGGGAAGAATTTGTTGTTCCAGTCAGCTTCGACCTTGGCAGGCCTTCAGCTGGTGCCAGTGGGATAGCCGCATGAGTGAAGATGGTGAATGTTTGGGTTTAGTGCGAACAACTGCATCCAATTTTTACAGTTGGTCTAATGTCCATCACTGGTCACCAATTCTCTTAATTCCCGTTGTTCTTCTCCAAGATGTTGTCCATATTGCGTTCAAAACACAGTCTGAGTACTCACAGCCCTGCCAATCGTCTATCATGTTGGCCAGCCTTATGGGATTTTGAACAGCTGTAGCCGCTTCTTGTTCTTCGATAGGCCAGGTCCAAGCCAGCTCCAATCAGCCCGAACTCTGTTATCGTGGTTCCAAATTGGTAGATGTCGTTCAATGTCCTCCATCGAGAGTGTCGCCAGACACACGACGCAATCGACCATCGAGTATCCGGCAGCAAACGTCTCCGCAGGACAATCGGGCTCTCCCAAGCCTAGCAGGGTGTCAATTCTGTTACGGGACCAGTTGATCAAATCCATAATTCTTTAGGTTTTAGAGAACAAGACTGAGAAACTCTTTGAGGGTTAGAGTTAGACGAGACTAGACAAACACATAGAAGCAGCAGCAGGGAAGATAAGGGAGGGAGAGGGGGAAAGATGCGTCCGCCTCCTCCGAGAGCCAAAGAAAAATTGATTGATGTTTGTGTACTATTGCTTTAAGTCTCAAGATTAGCATTTGGTGCATTTTGTAAAAGGCAGAACTGGACCAGAAGGTGCAGTGTTAAGTTAGGTGTTAATAATACAGGGATCGCAAAATCGCTAGCCCGACGTCCCGGGGCTAGCGATTTTTCCAGTCGGGCTACCAAAATCTATCTCTGCCCTGCCCGTCGGGCTATCATAGGAAGGAAAAATATATGTCAATGCTTTTGCATTCTTTCAGAAATGTAGCTGGGTAATTATGTCATTGGCATCGGTGAGCCAGAATTTGCGCTTGTTTTTTGCTTTCACTTTGCAATCGCGCGAACTGTGTATAGAGAGCGACAGTACTGATTGGTGAGTGACGATAATTTGTGCACCAATTCCTCTGACATCGTCTTATCAATCGTTAGCTTACTATGCAAACATGACAAGTGAAATCTCCCGCAGCAAGCTTAAACATGTGAGAGGTTGATCGCGCAGAGAATCGCTGAGCGTTATGTGAGTGTGTGTGTAAAGGCAGCAGGATATATATTTTAGTTCTGCTGAGCCAAATAAGACCGGTCAGGGTGAAGAAGTGACAGCCAAAGAAAAGCTTACCACAAAACGGAAAAGTTATGACAAATCAGACTATAAGGCAAAAAGAAAGAGCAGCTTTATGGTTTCATGGACAAAAGAATTTCTGTGGCTGCAATATGACAAGCTAAATAATAACCAGGGGTGCACATAAGTGGTCCGCAGGTGCGCATTCGCTGTCAAAATAAAAAACGCGCACAAGATAAGAAGTTGCAACGCGCGTTTGCGTACATAAGATTTTCTGGAGGAGGACAGACATTTGTTTAGAACTCTTAAACATGTCGAAGAAGCAAGCTCCTTTAAGCAATTACTTTGGTGTTCCTCCACCTCCAAAGAAATGTCAGAAGGAGTCCGAACCACAAAAGAAGCGCGTATTCTCGGAAAAGTGGTTGCAGGAGGTGAGCTGGCTTCAAACAAATGATGAACGCACAGAGATGTGGTGCAGAATGTGCCGTGAAAATCCCACTCTAGCGGACAAAAACAGTGGCTTTTATATGTCGACAAGCACCTTTGTTACTGGGACCAGTAATTTTAAGAAAGGCCCCCATTAGAACCCATGAGAAATGCATTATTGCTCAGTCTGCAATATCTTTCCTGGAACAAACACCAATTGCAATTAACATACTAAAAATAAACCTGAAAAATCAGTTAATAACAGCGTACTATGTTGCAAGGAGTGAACTACCACTGGCAAAATTTAGCAGTCTTTGCAAAATTCAAAAAGCAAATGGCCAAGATCTTGGTTCCACTTGCCTCTTACCCGTGACTTCAGTGGAAATTTCAAATTCAGGATCTGACACAGACTGATTCATGTTCTACAGTTCTTACAAGTTCATAGAAATTTCTGTTCAATTAGAACCAAGTATTGGAGTTGATGATTGTAATTTTTATACAATGTTGTAATTTGTGTTTCAACAATTTTTTGATTAATGTTTTGTTTCCGTTACAATATTATACTTTAATGTATAATATTGTAAAGGAAACAAAACAGGAAACAAAACATCAATCAAAAAATTGCTCTCTTTTTTATTCGGGCTACTTAAATTTATTTTTGGGCTACCAAAAACTGAAGAGTCCCTGCCCGAAGGGCTACCAGGGATTTTGAAATTTTGCGTGCCCTGTAATAGAATTTAAATGCTACACTGGCAACACTGAAGGAGCTAGTTTAATGAGTCAAATTAACCTAGGTAATGCCTGGCATGCCCATCGTGATATGCAATTTCACTGAATCAGTTGCTTGAAAAATATTGGCTATGGATTATATTATGAAAGCTAATGTTAACTGCGCATATTTACTTCTACTGCTGAGCTGGGCATTATAATGTAACGTTCTACAAGAACTGACCCACTTGTGGAGCTAGCCTCACGCAGTTACTGCAGTTTTTGGTAATTCTGCACTAGTTTTGTTTTCAGCTCTGACGTTGCAACCTGGTTTACTGGCATAACTGAATACAAAACTCCAAGTGTAAAACAGCATCTTTAAAGTTTTGAGGTTTCGCATCTCACAACAATTCTACAGTGTATCAGGAAACAACAGAACAAAATGCGGCAGCTGTTTCAACCATGTGGTTAAAGACAATGTTAACCACATATGCTTTTTAAAGTACATTTTCTCACAAATGAAATATGATACTGCACTCATGTCAGGTTCAAACCATACATACTGGAACCGTGATCCCTTTCAAATGCAATTTCAATGGAAGTGAAAATAAATTATCATTAAAATCGCACTAAGATCACATTTCTTCAGGGCTGCTACTGATAAGAATGAATTAAAAAATCTATTATTTGATCACTAAGCAAAACTTGAGTAAGCACTTGGTGGAAAAACTCTTGTTGGCAAGCACAGCAGTAAGACATTTCTTGTAGTTGGTCACCAGGTTTCACACATCTCAGGAAGGATTTTGGCCCACTGCTCTTTACAGAAACTCTCTAAATCCTTTAGGTTTCTTGGCTGCAGTTTGGCAACTTAAAGCTTTGGCTCCCTCCACATATTTTCTATCAGACTGAGGTCTGGAGACTGGCTAGGCCACTCCATGGCCTAATGTGCTTCTTCTTTAGCCACTCCTTTGTTGCCTTGGTGGTTTGTTTTAGCTCATTGTCATGCTGGAAGATGCATCTGCAACCCATCTTCAGTGTTCTGGCTGAGGGAAGGAGGTTTTCATCCAAGATCTGACGGTGCATTGCACTGTCCCCTTACATGAAGTCGCCCTGTAGTTGCCCTTTGCAGAAAAACAGTCCCAAAGCATAATGTTTCTACCTCCGTGCTTGCCTGTAGGGATGTTGCTCTTTGGGTCATAATCAGCATTTTTCTTCCTCCAAACACGACGGGTCTGTTGGTCTGCTAGTATGTTACCAGTGGCGTTCTTGGTGACTGTGGTTCCAACTGTCATTAACAAGCTCCTTTCATGCAGTTTTAGGGTGATCCAAAACTTTTCTCATGATCATCATCACCGCATGAGGCAAGATCTTGTTTACTTGCTATCATAAAATTTGAGATTGCTCACTTACAAAGATGTGAACAAACTTCAGTAGAGGATCAACTAATTATTTCCACCACTGTTTGTTGAGAAAATATGTCTGTTAGAGAATATAATTAATGATATACCTGGGACTTCATTTCATACAGTAGTGGGTTGTCTGGAGTCAACTGAATGGCCTCATCCCACTTCTTGATGGCCTCCCAGTGCCTGAAAAAAAACACACACTGTGGTTCAAATCCAACTGAGAAAAGTGGGATTCAGGTATTTATAATCAGAGTCGTATAGGTAAAGCACATTCACTTCTTAATAGTCATGCATTTATGAACCATGAATGCTTGCTGTGTTCACTGTGAATTTACACAAAGCCAATCTAAACATTGCCAATCTACACAAAACCAAACATCCAGATGTAGCTCACAGCACCAAGTTAAACACAGGTTCATATTGAACTTTGCTGAGGTTAAATTCTGCAGGTAATGCAGCACTGAAGTGCAATCAATTCAAACAGTAAATAATATAAAGCAGTGAAATGAGACGCCCAGTTTCACCATCTCCACCCTGAGATTTGATATGTTATGCAAACTAACATGGGTCCACATGCTTGTGGACATCATAAAAGCACTTTCCCCTAATTATTTCTATTGTTGCGTGCTGTAGAAATGCCACCTAATTTGAAAGCTGCCTCTGCCCTACTTTTCTATTCTTTCAGGCAACTCCCTAAAAGATTAGAAAACCAGACTATTACTAACATGGCTGTATCATGTTTCATTTGTTTACTACAACCATAACCACATGGTTGGTTTTGTGCTTTTTTGTCTTGCCTGTTAAAAAACAAAGAAACCTAAAATACATTTATCATCTTTATAATAGAAAAAGTGGGGGAAAAAAGGTTTCTAGAACAAAGAATTTCTTAAAACTATAAAGCTGCATGTGTACGCCACAACATCTGCCCACTTCCGGCAGCAGAGAGTGCACACAGGCTGCAGCAGGTTACATAAACAGAAAAAGGTCGGCTGAAGTGAACAGACAAACGGTAAACCAAAATCTCCCTTGGTGGTTTCTTAGCATGAGCTAATTACATTGTCTACTAGTTCCTTCCCAGACATTAAAGCAGAACGATAGCAGGATTTGCATGAAGTCAGATTAAGCTTCTCTAGAACCTCACTCCAAGCAGCTGTCACCACTATAGTTTACTGCTTTGCATAGATTTGTATACCAGGATTCACAAGTCTTCAGGTATTTCACCACATATGCATACGCTCCAGGCAATTCTAGGAACTCTCTTCCTCTGGTCAATATTGACTCAACACTGGTTCCCTGATCAAGATAAAGACAAGAGGTGACGTTCTGGGTTTCACAATATATATGTCAAATCGACACCATTTATAGCTTTATGGAGATGGATATCCTGAGAAAATCAAAAGCAATTCAAATCACACAATGAGACAACAAGTGGTCATCACCTACAAAGTTCAGACTGCAGTCAGAAAACATGCCACTGCCAATCAAAAGGCAGAGAGAACAGTCAGGAAACGGAACTAAAGGAGTGTGGAAATCTTTCCATTACATGAAGTAAAGAATACTGCAAAATCATATGAGGAAATTAAGCAATGAGCTATAAACCATGTGAAGCCTGCAAGCTAAAAATGGCTCTTCTAGTGGCATCATAACTGTTTATCAGTCAAAGACGGGTTAGAGAGACGGGACAGTAACTAGTATCAATTTTAAGAAAGTCCATTATTTGGGCAGCTATTTTGGAATGTAATATAAATTAACATAAAAACTGCATGCACAGAATCATTATTCAAATCTATCTTTAAAAAACACACTTAAACAGTTTGCCAACTCTTTTCCAGTGGAAGTTATATTCCTCTGATTTTAATGTTGCAAAATTCTTCCACAGATTAAAACAAAGGTTTCCTTTAGTGGTATATGTCTCTCTTATAATGCCTCTGCTCATAGCCTAATACCATTTGAATGCTTACTCGTTATTAGTTTAAAGAAAGAGTGGAAAATTATGAAATACAGTAGAGGACAGAACATTGAGATCATTTAACACGCTACTGTCCAAAAAAAGGAGAAAATCCCAGCATGCTCCTATCATAAGAAACCCTCATATCCTTACTACACAATAACATGTTGACCATTTCAAAGAGATTTCAAATATCATATTTGGCATTCTCTGCTTTTGAGAAAACACAACTGGCTGGACAAAATTTAAAAATAAAAAAATTATAGACATACCTAAGATGAGCTATTACCTCATATTTTACCTTATAAACGTCTTTAAACATCACGTTTTGTTTGTTATGCAACCTCCTTGAAATGATGATTGTTTCACTGTGAGGCAGACATTTAGTTTTTTTTAAACACATATGCAGTTTGTGAATAAATGTGTCAGTGAGCCCAGTCATACATATACAACAACGACGAGGCAGCTAATCTTCTAAAGATGGCAACAACAGCCCAAATTACAGAAAACTCTTTGGTAAGCATGACATTTAGTGTGTTAGTGGGAAGTTTATATTACTCTTAAATTAACTAAAGTTTCAGTAACACTAGGGAAATCCCTAGTGTTTCCCACAATTAATCTGAGCGTGTGCAAAGAACTTGCAGCTGAGTTGGATTTGAAATGGTTGTTTCAAAAGCAGTAATCAGGTCTTCGATCACTGGCAGTTACTTGCTGCCTTCAAAGAAACTTTGGTGCATCAACATGATGATAAAAAAGCAATAAGATGGAAGCTGCGGACAGTTTGTGACAGAATGAGATCAAGTTGATTGATTGATTGATTGATTGATATACCTTTATTAGTCCCACAAGGGGAAATTTCATTTCAAGTTGGCAATAATATGCAACCGATTTGTGATAAAGCAGCAATTAACTGATATAAACCAGGAAAAACTGCAAATCTGTTACCATCAATTTTTACAATTCACATTAAAAACAAATTCATATTAACTATTTATGGAGTTAACAAATATTTAGAAATTGCTCCACAAATAGAAATGTAGTTGCTGCAGAATGGCAACCTTGCTTTTATATAAGAATATAGCCAAAATGCAACCAGTTGGATCGACTCCCCTACTGCAAAGAGTTGTACTCCAGACATGGTGCTGCGCTCATCGGCGCACACGGACTCTAATTAATTCCAACATGATGGCAATCTGACTGCATTTATACAGCAGATGGTAATTATTTGTCTGCCACTTTATTTGTTACTCTGTGTGTGACTGAGCCATCGCTGAAGTATGGCAACACATTATGCACCATAGTATCACAATAGAGCAATTTTGATATTTACACTGCAAAGCTGTTAATTTTATATCAGTTCAGTTAATAAGCTCTGATGTAGTGATGGTAATGATGATGGTAAAGAAGTGTTTTAAGGCAGCTATGGCAGGGAATCCACTTAAAGCATCTTAATCATATATGGATATTTGGCAACAGGAAATAAAATTAGATAAATATCAAAACAAAATACATTTGTGGCAAACATAAATATTAACTGTGTACGGTAAAACCTTTAGGTAGCAAATAGATGTTAACATAAAGACATAATTGTAGAAAAACAGGCAAAACATAACCCCCCTACTATTCTGCTCATAGAACAAGCGGGTACTATAGGAGCTGTTCAATTACATCACAAACATCTAAACCTTTGTAATATCAGGCTGACAACACAGGTCAATGTTATTAGAGGGAAAAGAAAAAAAAGACATGGCTGACATCCTCGACCAGACACCATTTCAAACCACTGAACTGCAATTATGGAGCAGTAAGACATAATTTCCTCAGTAAAATCCACTTTCTTTTCACAAATATAATTACAGGCAGTCACTGTGGACAACAGCATTACGTCTTCTGGACTAGGAAGCTTTCACGATGTGATTGTTATTTGGTTAAAGAGGTTAAATTATCACAAAACAAACATAAAAACAGCTTCTGAAAGAGGCTTATTTTTTTGTAATATCTGTATCTATTTAAAAAGAAAAAAAAATAATGAGTCGAAATGGTGGGTATCCATTTAAAATAAAATAAAAAGCTCTCTTAAACTAACCACATTGCTTGTTATTACTCAGTCTAACGTTAGTTCTAAAGTTTACTTCGGGAACTCTGACAGTAGAGCTTTGAGTAGATTTAAACCTTTAAATCCCTGCTCTGTTTGAAAAGCTTAAATAATGCTGCTGTGTTTTTATTTTCCCCTCCAATATTAAATAGAGATAATCTGACCAGATGATCTGAGAAGAACAAATGCTCTTTGACTTCTGAAACATGTGCTAGACCTTTCACAGAAAAGCCATTAAATTAAATACAAGGAAAACCTCAACCTTAGATGCCTTTCTAAGTTACACGTGCCCTTGGATTTAATATGTTTTTAATGTAAATCTTTACTAGAAAGCCAACAGAAATATCTAAACTGTGTTCCATATGTCTTTATTGTCTGTACAATGCTGCCCTCCTCTGGAGAGGATCTGAAGTAACATGACTCTTACTAACAGCAAAGCTGAGGAGGGAAAAATGTTGAAACTGACAGTTCTCCCGGAACTTTTCACAAGGGACTCTAGCAGCACACTGACAGGATGCCCTGATTACCACAGAATACAACTATGATTCATTCTGTAATCCTACTTGGCACACAGTGTGGAAAATTACTTTGAAAGAACGCGGCTTATGTATACAGCCTTTTTTTTCACCACTGGCTGTTTTTGTCAAGGCAACAGCTGCACAAATATTGGATTTCTATTGTCTGATTTCATTAACAACTACAGCTTTATTGAATTGCAGTGCTGTGCAAAAGACTTGAGCCACCCCTCATTTCTTTATTATTTGCTTCCAATGAATCAGGCTTTCTTGTAATCTTTTAAAGTGGCCTTGAAAAATAGTTGTCCCGTCTTTCTGAGGCTCTTTCAAAGTTTTTCTCTGGACATTGGCAGCTTTTTCACTAATTTTCAGTCCAGTCCTTGTACCTGATTATTTTCAGAGGAATGATTTTTTTGTCTCTTAAACCTTTTAACACTGAAGTACAAATCATTCACACACTCAAAAGGCACCTAACTAAAGGGATTAACCAGTGTGTTTTGTCTACATATAACAGACAACTTAGCCAAGAACCAATTTTAAATTGTATCTTTAGAAACTTTGTTACTGGCAGCTTGTAACAAAAAACACAATTTGTTTCCGTTTCTTTGTCTGAATCTATGAAAAGTGCCAAAGATAACACAGACTGACACGTATAAAATAATATTTTTGTTCCAACAAGGTTGATATCTAAAGAGCTATTAACCTTCTATATCTTGGTATATCTTGGCAGTGCATCCTTAAAAGAATTTGAGGAAAGTGGACAAGTGGAAGACAAATAAGAAGAGACAGGCCTTAAAAAATATATACAGCAGATGAATAGTATCTGAAAGTAATTTCCTTAAGAAACTGGAAAAAATTCCACCAGAAACCAGACACAGGACATCTGGCCCTTCAGTTTATCAATCTACTCTTCACTGAAGTCTCATCAAAAATGGTCTCAGTAGAAGGCTGTCTTTCAAGTAGCCATTATTAAGGAAGGAAAATGAAGACAACACACTGAGGTATCCCAGATTACACAAGAACTGGACTGACAGTCAGTGACAATTGGCACTATCAGTTAGGGACTGGCCTCGCCATAGCCCAGAGATGACAAACTAAATTTACATTGGGGGCCACATACAGTCCACTTTGATCTTCAGTGGGCCGGACAAGTGAAACGCCACTTTCTGTCAGCGTAAAGACGGTTAACTACACATTTAATGCCTGAGATATCTTAATATATAAAAGAAGTGCAATTTCAGGAGCACAATTCAGAATTGTAGAATTGCAGAAAAGGTTCTGGTAGCTCACTGCCCATACTGTTCCACATTTATAAAAACTAAACAGTATAAAAATACAGTTAAGTCCAAAAATCTATCCCCTCCTACACATTTTCCAAAGCAATCAAGGGGGCTGGATTGGAGTCTTTGCTGGGCCAATTCTCCCCCCCATACCTTATGTTTAACACCCATGCCATAGTATATACTTTAACATTATTGAAGCAGTGTGGGATCACCTTGAAAAAGAACAGAACAAGGCAGCTAACATCCAAAGAAGAGCCTTCTTTGTCCTGCAAGAAGCCAGGAGAACTGTTCCTGAAGGCCACTTAAAGAAATGACAAGAATCCTTGAATAAAAAGTTCAGGCTGTGTTGAAAAATAAAGGAGATCATACCATATATTTACACTAACGATACAAACTGTTTCTGTCCTATATAATGCATTTCCATTTATGTTAGCACGTTTCAATAAGTCGCCACAACCATTTCTAATTTTCTAAGCGAAGCATAAAGAAATAATAAATGGCAAAAAATAAGAGGTGGATCAAAACATTTGCACAGTACTGTATGTTAGGGTGACCATATTTTGATTCCCAAAAAAGAGGACACTTGGCCAGTCATGAAGAACTTTAATAATACTGTTTGCTTAAAGAAAACTTTAACATGTTTAAAAGACGCTTTCTCGGTGCAGTTAATGAACGGTGAAATAAAAAATGTCAACAAGTGCAAAAAACGAGGACGGTTGGTCACCCTACTCTATGTGTACTATAATGAATGTTTCTGTGTGCCTGTCAGAATGTGTTTGCACCAAGCACTCTCACCTGCCATGCTCAGCCAACAGGGCACCCTCCTCCTTCAGTCTCTTGCCCTTGGCAGCACAGTCCTCCAGCAGGATCTCCCGCCGTCGTTTGATAGCGTGCAGCCAATCCACCTCGGGGTCCTGACTTGGCCCATCATCCACAGCTTTCTCCGCTTCTGCCTCAAACTGCTGCACCACTGACTTGGACACCTTCTCCCCAACTTTCCTCTTCCAGCCAAATGACGCCATCCTATAAGAAAAAAACGGAATACGACGCGTGGTGGCGGTGGTCACTTATCATATATATGCTCGATTTCATCTTCAATCACGACTGAAAGTAGTACAAAAAATGTACATTATTATTAATATTATTATCAGCACAAGTCAACAATACTGGCCTGCTTTTGCCATCTAGATTCGTATACGTGGCCGCTGAATGAGTTTCCAAAATACCGTAGCAGAAAGATTTATATTTTATTTTTGGATATTTTACGTGGTATTATGGCAATAACATCTCCAAAACTCGCTAGAAAAAAAATTAAACTTCGTCACACTGACGCCAGCTAACGTTAATTCGGGCAACTCAGCTAACACTCGCAATTAAAACTTGACACGCCAGTACGCTTGCCTACATAAAATTAACTTCTTTTAATTTTGAAGGTATGTTTTTATACTTCGTTATTTTAGAACAAAGTGGGGACATACGCACATTCATCCACGGCTTTCCACGAGCAACAGTGGATAAGCTGCAGTTAGCTAATCGTTAGCCACATTTGTTGACCTTCACGTTGCGTTCAGGTCTTATCGGTTTAAAGCCAACATCGCATCGTAAATATTGGAAAATTTGACAGCGGGGGGGAAAAAATCAGCCCGTTTCTGCACAATTCATGCGGTTTCTCTTGGTAAGTAAATATCTCCAATTGAAACTACACACGTGAGGGAACAAAAGTGTAAACTTTGCGTTAACACTGGTGAACTATTTCGGAATGAAACGTGAACGCCCCTTTTATTATTTTGCCTCGAACCACCCCCTATTCTGTGGAATGCGCGTGAATGCAGCATGACCCGGAAGTTGTGAGAATGTTTACAGTCTTTTAAAGAAACACGAACCGTGTTTTAAATCTATTAAAGCGCACGAAAATCAACGTGAAATTAAAATCGGTTGATGTAAATTTAATTTAAAGGACAAATATAATAAATTTTTATTAAAATTACCAATGCCTGCGATCACATTCCAAAATACAAGTCCAATGCTGTTGATTTAAACAGAAAAGCTTAGTATGGTAGTGGTAGATTTAATGTTCTATATATATTCTTCACAGTATGTTTCAGGTAAAAAAAAAAAATAAAAAATAAAAAAAAAAGTCAAACATAAATGTGCATTTTAGCAGTTTATTATGCAGTTGTGTATATAAATGATTCAATACTGTCCATTCAGATTTACACTGATCAGTCTGGTTGGGTCCCCTTACACACCAAACAAAAACAGAACAATTATTCTTTGAAGCAGATGAAACAGATGCTGAACTCAACAGACCACTAGGACAATACTCCATCAGAGGCAAAAAGAAAAAAGAAAAGAAAATTTTTTTTGCGCATATTCTTTCAAAATGTATCAAGCAAGCCATGAAAAGTAGTTTATAACCAGAAGTTGCAACTCTCCCCCCCCCCCCCCAAAAAAAAAAAAAAAACCCATAGTGTGTGTGCCTTTACCATGATCCATATATTTTGTCTTTGAGACATGAAGGTCAAATGTGAATATGAACAACAGATACAAGTTGGTCACAATTATCGTCACTCCTGAATTATCTCTGAAAAGTAAAATGCTCATACAACAGATATTTCAGATTGCTGACATTTGCTAATAAACATGTCAGATTATAAGATTCATACAAATAACTTTAATTTAAATAAGAAGCCCCCCCACACACACACATTATCTTAAAAGTCTGATTTAACTTGATCCTGTTGACATCGTTTTAAAGATGGCAGTAGTTACTGATGTCTATAAAACAGATGACAATCAGACCTTTTAGGTTTTTGCAGTTAGAATTTTTTCCCTTTTTGGTAATGCAAAACACCTAGAAAAATGAATAAATCGACCATAAAGATAGTGTAATTAGATTACTTTAATCCTCAAAACCGCAAAAACAGCACCAAGAATTCTGACCGGCACAATTTCCAACTTTTACTGACATAAAACTGATAAACAGTACTGATTAATGATAAGGCAGCCAAACAGGCATAACTTAAAACTTTAAGACCACGGAGAGGCAATGGATAATGAGATACATCATACTTATAATCAAAGACATATCTAACTTTACTTTGTGAGCTTACAAGTCACCAGAAGTGCGATCTACCTCCCCGATCTATGTCATTCAAAGCTCATAAGTCTGTTTCAGGTTTAAAAACATAAAACCTTTAACAAGGTCAAACTTCAAGGGAATGTATGGGAAATTAAAACATGTCCAAAAATGACATTGTGGATGTACTCGCTTACCAACAGACATTGTCCACGCGCTGCATGTAATTGCTACTACTCACTGAGCCCTGAGGCCTATTCATGTGTGATGGCATTTACAAAACAAATGTAGGCAAAAGGCATTTCACTTTGTAATCATACTGAAATCCTATTCATTAATCTAAAACAAAAACCAAAAACAATAAAGAAATAAGAGAAAAAGTAAAAATCAACTTGTCATTCTAATGCGACATGGAAAGTTCTAGTTCTAGATTTTGACTGTCGTGGCAAAAAGCTGTCTAAAGTTAAATACAAAGACAATCGTGTATCAGAATAACTATGATTGAATAAAATAAAATTCATTATGATTACAAGCCAGACTGTAAAAAAAAATATATATATATATATACCATCCAGCAATAGATCTTAATGCAAGAAAGAAAAAGAAAAAAAAAAAAAAAAAAAAATTCAATTTCCTTTACAACCAACACTCCACCTACTTAATGCACTGATAAATATGTTTACGTCTTTATATATAAAAAGGTGGGGGACAGACAAATTCAAAAACACATTTTTACAACAGGACAAAACCATGAAATTTAGTCTGACAATTTCTTAAAAAAAAAAAAAAAAGTAAAAATAAAATAAAAATAAAAAATAACCCAACATAAATTTGATGAACGCATTCTTTAGTCCCTGACGCAAGACAGAAATACAGGAGTCACTGAACTTCTTCAGACTCCAATGAATGTGGTGGGTATGCCCACCCTAGTTATATATAACGCTTCTGAACATGTGCACCAATTCTCAGATCCCTACTGAAAAGAACCAAAAAAAAAAAAAAAAAAAAAACCAAAAACACCAGCAGCAGGAAATAAAAGAAACTTGTGCAAAAGTGCTTCCTGCATCCCGTGACTGCCACCCAAACCCCCAACCTACATGTGTGGCTTCCTTTTGTGCAGGTAAGAATGTGATTTTGCTCTCTGTACTGAAAAGCAGTGCTCACCTGACTACAGTACAGAAAATTCAGTGTAATCACTTGCGCATATATGTGTAGTTGGGATGTAGACGCTTGCTATTAAGTTGTTCAGGAAATTGTAAAACCCTCGTCCTAGCTAATTAATCAGCTAGTCATTTGTCTTTCCCCCAGTAACCCTTTGCATCCCCAGTCAGCTCAGTATACATCCCTTCAGCTTAGGGAACGCCAACCTGCATCAGTGCCATGGAACAATCACTTCATTCTCAGCCGGGATGAACTGAGCCACGATTCAGTTGCATGCTTATTGCTATAAAGACACTCAGAGGGAGAAAAAGGCTAGCGATTGTTTTGCGAGCTATCGTGCAAGTAGTTTAATAAGATTTGCACACATCTCAAAGAACTCGATGGTGTGGCTTCCTGGTCGAGGGACAGATGCATTGTCCCCGCCTCCTGTGGAATCGATGGATGAGGTCAACGATGACGTCAAAGAGCCTTCTCCAGTCTTGGTGGGGTGCACGGTACTAGGTGTACCTGGAAGCTCTGCTCCATCTACATCGTTCTTAATAGTGGTCCGGTAGTTGCCCACAGAGCCAGAGCGCAGAGGGGTAGCACTTCCTGATTTTGTCTCCAACATATCATCTGAACAATAAGACAAACTGATTTTCAAACACAAGAAGTCCAATCACCAGGGTATCTACAAGTCTTGGAAATACTCAATTCAATTCCTGCCACAGAAACACTGCTGTAAACAGTGAAATTAATCACTAGTTTATACTTAGTCGATTGTTTAGGCTAGGTATAAAGTGTAATATTTTTGTAGTCAAAAATAAAGATTCTTTTCTTCCTATTAACATAATAAACTGTAATATAGATACTGCACTGCAGACACCCAGATCATCCCGACACCCCGAGTTTGAACAATTTTGTGTTCAGTTCATGAAATATGCACAAGCCAAAGCAGTGTTCACCATTTCCTCTCAAAGCAGCTGTGGCTACACAGTCCATGGCTCTAACACCCACATATATCTCTGTTCACTGACTTCTTCTTAGCCACCATTTACTGAGATAAAAAGCCTCTGGTTCATGAGGGGTTGACCAGTAAACAAATTTTAATATAAGCTATTCGGCTTTCTAAAATGAACATATTCTAAATGTAGCTATATTTGCCAGTGCATGACCTGCCTCCTATGAATGTGGTTATGCATTTTGTTAATACCAGTTTTAGTGCTGGAAACAGACTGCAAACAACTGTATTTTAATTTTCTTGATCAAAATACTGCTGACCGTGATAATTTTATGAGATTACTGCAGTCCCAATGTCCACCTTGCTTGGTCAAATTATTATAATCTGGGACGTTAGACACACACTTGCAGCGACAGGAGGTGTCAAACAGTCAAGGTCTTGAGCCAGCCCTCATTTCTTTATAATTTGCCAGGAAAAATAGCTGGAGCTATTTGTTTATCTCTTGAGCTTGGTCCCTTTTCTGTGATTGAATGAGTCACAGGTTAGTGTTAAAGGGCTTAACAAACAAAATGTTGAGACAGAGGGATTGGACTTCAAATGAGTAAAAAAGTAGCCAATGTCCAAAGAAAAACCCTCAGAAATCCTGGAGAACTATTGCTCAAGACCCCTTACAGAAAAAAAAAAAAAAAAAAAAAAAAAAAGCTCTCACTGCTTGGAAGCAAAATATAAAGAAATGAGGTAAGTGCTGTATATATATAGCAGCACGGGACTTTATATGATGGTGAAAATCTTTCTTGTAATCCACATTCACACATCCCTTTCCTTCCCATGCAGTGTCACAGGATGCATCCAACTTTCCTGATCTGGTGCCCGATTTGTGCCCAATTTGGTTGTGCCCGAACTGCTGCTGCTACAGCAGTCAGCAGTCCTATTATGAACTTGGGCTAACAGCATTAACACCCAGGTTCCCTACAGGAGGCTGGACTGTTGCACTGATACAGCTGCTGATGGCTTATACTTTTTACAACTTCTCTCATAGTCCTCCATGTTGTCCACAAGACGGACATTTAACAACGCCCAAGCTTGCTCGATCAAACCATTTAATATGGATTTAATATGACTGCAGTCTCTCAAACTTAGTTCCCAGATAATTTTGTTAAGATCTGCAACAAATATTACCGCAAACAGGTAAATTATTAATTTAAGAAATGCTGCTAAACTATCACGCAAAGAGTTTAAAACCTAAATTACCCTAAACTATAAATTCATGTGATTAATTATGTGTAGTTATAGACAAATATTAACAATCAGCATAATATTTTCTATATTTCTGAGTCATCAGGTATAAGCTCAGATAAACATAAGCTTAATGACGGACTTTGCTGTAGCCCAAAGCCAAAGCTTCACATACTTTAAATGGAAAGCCTGTGATGTATCAGAAGCCCACAACAGCACTTGACTCTCATGTTTTCCTTTGAGGTAATGCCAAACACCTACACAGACTTCCCAAACCATCATCCATGAGTTAATCATTTATAAATTCCACACTGAGGCAGCATACTAGAGGACAAAATCCAGATAAACACCGAAGATACAGAGAACTGAGTAAAGGGCTTACCTGAAGATCTAGGTTAACTGGTCAAATGTTACAAAACTGCGTGTAAGTTGTATGAGACTAGTTTTAAAAATTAAATATATTACAATACAAGCAAAGGGCAATCAAAACTTGATCCATCTGTAAATTACAACGCATGCTGTACTGCTGCCATTGAGCTTCATGAGTCAAATAATTTCCAAACACTGACGTGTTATGACTGCCCTTTAACACAATTTCCTCATTTTGCACAGTACTGTGTTGAATCCCCACCTGTCCTTGTTTGCATTTGTTTTTGTATGCTGGTGTGTCTGCCATCATAACTGAAACAGAGCAGTTCATGGAACTAATAAATCTCGAACAACAGTTACTTTTATTGAAACACAGGAAGATAAGGGGAATTCACAATTGACCTTGAGTTTATGCACGTATCGCCAGAGCTAATAAAATGAGACACAAAGGCATCTACACTGGCAGAATATTAGCCTCTGCACAGCATGTAATTACATTCTATTACATCTTGTTTCCCTGTGGTATAATCCATGTGCTAATCAATAAACAGATATTGACATCTGCGTCATATGTAGTTACATTTCTGGGAATGTGCAGGTCAGGCTATGACACAGATTTAATGGAGCACTTTGAATCATAACAAATAACGGCCTCATGTATGATCTTTCATGTGTTTTATTCTCTAATATTGAGCCATACACAGGTTAGCTATGTAACCTTATCAGTGTATCCTGCCGGGTGCTTATGCAAATGAGTGGTGACCTAAATGCAGACTGTTTCCTCACCTACTGCTACAGACTAGTGAAGGTGAAACTTACCGTCTATGCTACGGAAGTCAAGGAGGTAGGTTCTGCTGTCCACTGTGTACAGTTGAAGGCTCATCTTGGCAAGCATCCCAGTAACAGGATTCTTCCTTCTCACACGCAGATAATATGGATTCACAACCTAGAAAATTATTGAAAGAAAGGAAAATGTGTCTCTGTGATGCTTTAAAAGTACACCTGGAGCTTATTAAACTTTTAATGCAATCCAACTTCAATAACTAACTGTGAGATTATTTTTTAAATTGTAAATATTAAGCATTTCCTCCTATATCGTGTCCCTCTTCTTCCTTACCTTCCACTCATAATCCAGCTGTTTCATTGCACGGCACACCTCGGTCATGATATCATTTGGTCTGCTTTGACTGCGTATACCCAGGTGCCACTTGGCTCTCCTAACACCCTGGTGCTTGGACTTCTGAGGGTTCAGTTCATCCAGTGTGTGACGGATACTCCTGGGAGGAGTCTCCGCCACGAGAAAAGGTACACGCTCAGGGTGAGGCTTGACTATCGCTGCACCTGATGAAGTCAGGTGTTGGTCATCTAGAAAAGAGTCAGGAGGGCTAGATGCCAAGTAGAAATCCTTGGCTTCGCTCATGATGCGACGATTGTCAATGATGAGATGGTAGGCAACAGCCAATGGATCCTGATGGTTGCGACTGTATATGCAGGCAAGGACCTCCTCCTCTGTGCACTCAAACTTCTCACAAACCTCCTTCAGGGCCTCGTCGTCGATCATGTTGTTGCTGTAGGAGGGGTCCTCAGGGAACAAGTACTTCGGCAGATCTTTTTTGAACCACTCGTCCTCTCTGTGGCGAAGAATCATTTTGGTAGTTAACAGATCATGAATGCAAACAGCACCAACAGAACTAGTTTTCTATGCAGACAGTCCCTTGTCATCATGAAATAATGTGATTTACAATTTAGACAACCAAAAGAAACAAAAAAAAAACAAAAACAAAGACTATAGGATTTTTGACTTTGTAAATACTCCGCCAGGCTTACCGGATCTCTTTGATGGTGGCTCTTTTCATCGGGTCCACCTGCAACATGTGTTTCAGTAAGCTTATTACTGCAGGGTTCAGATACTGTGGGGTGAAGAAGATCCCATCACAGATCTTCTTAAAAAGTGTTGGCACATGATCATCATCAAAGGGAAGTGTTCCACACAACAAGGCGTAGAGAATCACCCCACTACTCCAAATATCCACCTCTGGTCCAGCATATAACCTGAGGAGGCGTAAAAAGAAAGAATCACAAAACTATTTTTAACTAGGCTGTGTTTTCGAGTTGTGTTTCTGTCTCACTTTAAAATGTAAGTAAAGTATCATTAGAAGAAAAGAAAAAACAAAACAGAATTTAAAATAAGCCATTACCTTCCTGAGATGACCTCAGGAGCAGCATAGTTTGGAGAACCACAACTTGTTCTGAGGAACTCTCCATCTGACATCATGTTTGACAAACCTGCAAAAGATTTTAACTATTATATAATATACACACTTTTCAAAACACAACAACTTCAATTATTTACCTCACATAAACATTTAATATTTTTAATGCAGTTTCAAAACATTCTAATTTCGTTTTAGCTTAAAGTGCTTTATTAAGTATATACCTAACGTGAAAAATACTAAAGCAGTAATGTTTTGTTTTCTGTCGGCCCCCCAAAAAAGTTGATTTATAATTAGCTATACTATTTATTTAAGATTCTCCACTTATTGCAGTTCATCCTCTCAGCAAGGAGACAATGTCTTTTTCACTGGTAGCAATGGTGAACATGAGTTATGAATTAACAGAAGAGTGACAAAAACACTTTACTAAAGATTCAAAATAATTTGGAATAACTGCAGGTTAAATAACAACCAATGCACACTAGAATAGTCTAATATTATTAATGTCTTGAATGTAGTTCTGTATATTTGCTTAGCCAAATTTAAGGAACGTGTGAAGGATTTTCTGAAACATATTTTATGTTTCTGGCACACTACTGCCAGAAATGATTGATCGTTGAAATGACAAACTGTTATTAGAATGTGTTTTCATGCTCACACTAAACAACCCTGGAATCTGCTCATGGATTATAAACCTATGTGGTAAAAGCTCACACTAAAAGCCCATCAAAATACCAAAATTAGTCAAACTTGGAGGACAATTTTTTGAAATTCTGTTTCAAATCTGGAGGTTTTGTAAAAATCTTTTGAAAAAGTAACTTATAATCAAGTTGTGAAATACTTGTTAATATATAATTTATTTGTCTGCCTTTCAAGTTAACGACTCTACAAAATCGGCACTTTTAACGGTGGTAAATGATCTGTTACTTGTGTTGGACTCTGACTCAACCTCTGTTCTCTTGTTATTAGACCTTAGCGCTGTGGTTGAAACAGTGGACCACAAAATACTTAAGAACAGGCTTATGAAACGCTATGCCTTCTCAAGTGTGTCAACAGTTGAGACCATACTTTCCAGAAAGATCTCAATGTATGCTTTAAATTATTTTCTGAGCCGTGCACTATTAAGTATGAAGTCTACAAGGGTCAGTCCCTGGCCCACTTTTATTTTCAATAATATGTAGCACCAGTGGGTTAACTCAGCTAAAACTGAGATGTCAGTGACTGGAATGGCAAGAGTGAGTCATAAGTATGACCAGTTTTCTTTGTGTCTTGATGACTGTGTGATCCACTCTGAGGATTTGGTAAGCATCTTGTTGTTTTTTTGATCAGAGCCTTTAATTTGACACTCATTAATTTGGTGAGAAAAATGGCTACAATCAGACATATGATGACACTCAGGGACGCCAAGGTTCTAGTTCATGTCTTTGTGACATCTTGCATCATAGCAATGCTTTACTGTGAGGTTTGCCCAAGAAAATCTTTAAGAGGTCTGCAGTTGGTTCATATTGCAGCACCATGGATTTTGACTAGTTTATCTAATTATGATATTACTCCAGTGCTCAGCTCTCGAGTGGCTTCCTGTTCAGACAAGAGCAGATTTTAAAGTACTGCTGCTGTCTTATAAAATATTAACTAGCAGAGCACCAAGCTACCCAAGTGATCTTGTGAGACCATATGTACCTATAGGTCCCCTAGACTCTCAGGGGAGTGGTCTTCTGAAGGTCCCAAAGGTTAACAAAACAACATATTTTTATATCATGCCCTAACATTATGGAAAAGCCTTCTGTCTGACATTAGACTGTCAAGTTCAACTGAGGTCTTACCCACCTGTTTTCTATTGTATGTAGTTCTTGGGGTATTATTGTCTTTTTGTTTATTTATGCTTCAATTATGGATTATGGCATTTTAATTATTTGTTACCGTGTTTGCTTTTAGCTTTGTTTATTCTTTGCTTTGGAAAGGACTTTCTATGAAAGTGCTCTACAAATAAATATTATCATTACTATTACTACTGTGTGTATAATTAACAAATTAAAAACAGTGGTTCCTGCTGAGACTCCTCGATTCAAGTCCAAGAACTACTCACCAAAGTCTGCAATCTTAGCATTCATATGCGCATCAAGCAGCACATTTTCTGGCTTAAGGTCTCGATGTACCACCATGTGTCTGTGGCAGTAGTCTACTGCTGAAATGATCTGCTGGAACAGTCGTCGACTCTCCTTTTCATCCAACTGTCAAAGCAGAAATTATTCATTAGGTGTGATCTTCCCTTCCTCAGTCAGAACATCACTGATGACTAAGCAGCACCTCATGTTGTATTTTGAATATCTTTTTCAGCCTTCACAGTTTACAAAGTTCAAAGATTACTTTATCTCCACTGTAGTCTGATGATGACAAGTATATGATACTTATCTGTGTTATCTTTATCTCACTAATGATAAACTACACAACATCTGTGCAATATGAAATGATGGAAAGGGTTAAAGAAGTTTGGAATCAATATACAAGTTTCCAGCCCTAAAGTACCTTTCCATTTTTGCAGATGTAGTCAAAGAGCTCTCCCCCTGAGACATACTCCATCACCATGAAGATATCTGTAGGGGTGCTGATAACCTGATACCTACAGTCAAAACACATGTCATGTGGGTTATTAGGAGTTGGAAGGTATTATACAAGAAAACATTTAGACATGGCTGTTACCATTTAATAATTATTACAAAAAATAATTGGAATATGTGCTTAGTTTTGGACAGCTGACTCAAATAGACGTCTCTTATTTTTAGTTTTAATGTTACTTTGCCAATGGTCCATTTTAGCCCATTTATGATGATTTTTAACAAAGTAATTTAATCAACCATCAGCTCAGTTCAACCCACAGGAGCTTGTTAACACGTCTAATTTTTGGTTTCCTGTAACAAAGAAAAACAATTCCTCACAAACAGGAAGAAACTTAGTTGCCATGGAAGAAGATTGGTGTGCTCAGTATTAAAAAAAAGTGTATGAGAGCAGCACTTTGCGCAAATGTTGAATATTATAATATAATACAAAAACAATTGAGCATTTTTATGTTTCTGCTGCCAGACAGACAACAGACTGAGCTATGAGTTAGACTCCACTTCATACTTGCAGTCCATTAGTGGCATTCATCACACCTACATCTATTTGCACTAAAATGCTGTGTAGCTCTCTTTGCACATAAGCCACATCTGTTGCTGTTTTACATAACCATTATCAAGCTGTAGAATCAAACCAGGAGAAATTCTTGATCGCAAGTCCCAGAAACCACATTGTATGTGGCCTCTAAAGCTCAGATTTTACAAGTTTTAAATACAGACAACAACAACAAAAAATGCATTGACAATGTGACAGTGTTAAGATATTTTAAGAAAACATTCAGAGCTTTTGTAAATCCAATATTAACACGCACTACCATGCTGGATAAAACACAAAGGCAATAATGTCTGCCATGCAGTCTGTAGCTCAGCAGATGTTAGAGATGTTCACTAACTGTGAATCTGATGTGTTGCAATTGCAGAAAACATCCCATCAATAAAAATGAAGCAGTATTATGTTATATTACTCGATCTGTTTTTATCCCCGCTAGACAGACAATGTTATGTACTTTGCCCCAGTGGTCTGTGCACCCTGCCAAAGATGGAATCAGTCTCTCATGCATAGACACACACAGACATAGCTTACATTTTTGTGCATGCTTGACATGGAACGGGTATTTCAGGCAATTATACATCCCCCCGGTCAGTTTAATGACCCTGTAACTGTGGCCTTGAGTCTGTGAACATTCCCTTACCAAACAGGAAGTCCCCTGACAACTGTCAGATAGTAAGTTTAGCTTAGAGCACCAGAACATTACAGCACAGTCAGCTCAGACTATGATATTAAAAAATTACTCATTTAAAATGATACACTTATCTGCTTTAGCCTACCAGATGTTGACAGTAATACCAGCAGAGCAAGCTACACAGCTAGCCACAACAAAGGCAAAGCCAGTGCACTTTTGTACATTAAAATGAAAGACCAACTGAGGGAATAACTAAACAGTCAATACTGCACAATAGGGAGAGGTCAGAAGAGATAGTGGACTGAGTCAGACAGATACTGTCCTAGATGGATGCATTCTAAAACAACACTATAAAAGCCTGAAAATAGCTCAGTGGGTGGCATTAATGTGGTGGCAAGGGGATTATGGAGCAGTGAGCGGGGTGTAATCTAGGACTTACAGTTTAATTATGTGAGGGTGCCTGAAAAGCTTGAGGTTCTGGATCTCCCGGCGAATCTTTCCCACCACGTCCAAACTGCGGATTTTCTGCCTGTTCAAGATCTTCACTGCCACTTGATGCTTGGTCAGCTCATGTTGGCCCACTGAAGGATAAAAAGAGAGTGGATGGAGCAATTCTATTACAACCAAGGCCATATAAAATACGGAATGGTGAAGTATTATGCAAAACAAGGCGTCTTCACGCAACTTAAGGAAAGGTGTAATTTGTTGTTTACACTATTAGGATAAAGGTTACCAGACATGGTACAAATCTTAGAGGTGAAACCTATTTTGGAAACAGAAGGCAGCATGGTGGATGAAGGACAGCAGCAATAGGACCAATATCCTGAAGTCAGTGTGAGGAATGGGAGATCTAAATCACCACTTCCTATCACAATTTTAAGAATATAAATATAAATATAAAATAAAAACATTCAAATTAAAGAAAAAAATGGAAGGAAGGAAAAAAAAAAGTATTTGGTATTCAGTCAACCATAATCAATCACTCAAGCATATCAAAGCATAGCTTTGTCATTTGGTATTATGGAAAGACTGTAAAACAGTTCTCTTGTTTTTGTTTTTTGCTGAAACTGGCTGCCTACTGAGTGTGATAAATCTAATGCTGAAACAAAAGTCCTTCTAGAAGCAAATCTTGCCACGCACAATGTTGAAACACCTTCCAGCAACTATAGGGCACATACTTACGAAACATCAGTCAAAGCTAACCAAAACCTCCTCTAACAAGTTTGCAAATTTTACTTCCATCTGCTGTTTCAGCATTTCAGCATTCTCTCAAATATTAAAATTCAAGAGTCTTTGAATGCCACATCTCTACTTTATAAAGTCTCTAGCTGAAAGTTACATTTAAAAAAAGAAAAAAATCCTAGCACATGCTAAATGATCTGTAAAGATGAGTGGTGATACACAGTCAATACATGAGCAAATAGGTCAAATACAGAGTCCTCATAACTGAAAGCGGTAAAAAAGCCGCACAAGAAACAAAAAGATAACATCTGAATGGACGGTGGGAAGACAGCGCATTTGCCCACGGGAGTTAGCAAACAGCTGGTTTTGATTTACCAGCTGTGTCGGTAGTAATCAAGACCATAATCACACAGCACCAACTCCAGCTCTTTTCCCTCAACATCAACAAATAGCTGAGAGCTGGGAGATGACTCATTGGGAATTAACCGATCACACAGTTTGCGGTGGTTCCACTCCATTTCGATATATATTGTGGTTTCAGTGTTTCTACTGAACAGAACAGCCTGTAAGGTAAACAAAACAAGTAACGCGCAGACACGATTACTTTTAAGAAATAAAACAGGTTTTTTTAGTCCATTGCGTGTTGATACAACTCAAGTTGTATAGTGACTCAAGCTTCTAAGCGTTCAGCCCTGTGCACTGACAAAGTGGGCGTAGATTCAGCAGAGTTTGTCCAACTCTCTCCATCTAAATTTCAGAATTAACATTGAATGCTTGAAACAGGCAACAAATACGACTCGTGGGGAAAGAAGTTGTGAATAAATGTAGTGCAGAGTTGGGTTTAAAGGCAAGAGAGAGGAAACTGTACTTTACCGATTAAAATGTACTCTTGCTTGCGGCAACATCAATGAAGAGGGCTGACTTCCCGGTGTATGTCTCAACAAGCGCTTCGCTCGCTAGCACGCAACGCAACCGACGCTAAATGGCAAACTATGTGACCAGCTACAGGCCAATTTCATAAAACTTGCAGTGTCTTCTTTATCTTAGAAACTACAACGACAAGCTCAAAAACCTGCGTTTTGTCACACACACAAAAAGTTCAGAAAATAGTGCGACAACAAGTGTGTTGCCTCCCCAGCACTGCGACAAGTTAGCTTTCCTAGTATGCTAGCTTAGCAGCTAAGCTAAAAGCTCCCTCTCCCACCGTCTCGCAGCTGGCAGGATGCACAAACGCCTGAGACAGTTACACATACCTTTAACCTTCCCAAACGTCCCCACTCCGAGAGTGTCTCCGAGAATGTAATGTCCAATTTTAACTCTTCCTTCATGCTTCGCTTTTTCCGTCGCCATCTTCCCGCAGTGGCCTTGCTGCGGGGTTAGCTAGCTGCGGTAGAGATGGACCGGACTCCGCTATGTGTTTCTCCACTCTAGCGGCTCCGCTCAACACTGAGAGTGGGAGGCGTCCCGGCTCTTGTGCGATTCGTCAAACTCGTCAACGACGTAACATGTTGCATTTAAATGCTCTCAATAAACTCCGAAATTGTTAGTCTGGGTGAAGTTCATGTTGTAAACTTGTTTTGGCCGGAAAATCTATCGTATAGGCTAAATCTGGGTCAGGAAGTGAAAGGAGAGAAAATGTGCTTTAGAAATATATGAGATAGATAAATTATGATGTGCCCAATCAAATACTATGGAAACTGATAAAGTCAGCAGTCTTCTGCCTATATAGAAAAGGATTTCTGGCTGCTCCCTTATTGGGGCCCTATTTTTATCTGTCTAAATACAACATAAAAAGATTTTAAGAACTGACAAAATACCATCAGGATTAAATACATTAGAAATACATTAATACAGTGAACTATGTTTCATAAGAATCCATTCTCATAATCGTCTCAAAAATATATCCAATGCCTTGTTAACTTCATAAAAAGTATATAAACAAAAGCTGCACTCCAGTCCAAACTATCCAAATTACATTAAATGCCGCTTCAGCAAGGGCAAATTAGACAGGCTTATTGTATGCACAGATTTCTGTTGCCTGGTGACACAATCAGGTTTTGTGGGTTTATACTTAAGGCACACTGTACAAGTGAAGGAACGTTTTAATGTAGATAGTGCACAGCACTGTTTGGAAGCAGAAAGCTCAATGTGGCGAATGAATCAGCAAACTCTGCTGAAATATGACTCCTGGTCCATAATTTATGCTGGAAAAATCACGTTGAAATGAGTCATAGCCTGAAGATCGGTAAATATGGCTCGATTGTGTCGGAGTAAATACATAATGCACCATTCTTTCCCCTATACTATTCAGTTCTGCAACATGGCAAATCCAGTTCATAGTTGCGGTTTTAGGCTGTTGTTTATGAGGTGGATATATATTTTGCCATCATCCCACCCTGCTGTATTTGTTGCACTTACTGTTAACTGTTAAACATATTAAAAAGTTTCAAAGGTAAATATGGTAGGTTACAAGAACAAAGGACACTCAACTGTCTAGAAACAGAAAGATGTGCACAATATTCATAGGAACCAGATTTCACAATAATTGTAATTATTAATTTTATGGAGTAAAAAGTCTTTGAAATACTTGTTAAACTATGCTACATTTAATATGCAAACATATCCAGCAAGAGAGAAAAAAAGACAGTTTGACCTTGCTGTGTAGTCTGACTACAAAACTCCGTAAACCTTGTAAAGAACCACTCCTACTGTATGTCAAGACCTGAAGCATGAAAAATCCTTACAGACATGAAGGGAATATCAATGAACTGGTCAAGAGGAGAAAAAATCCTCACTGACAGTAATGCATGACCACACAGATTATGGTTCTAAGGAGTATCAAGGCTCATGTTTAAAGCATGGGACAATGAACCTCAAAGATCTTAAAAATCTTTCACTGCCTTTTTTTTTTTTTTTTTAATTATTATTATTTTTCTTAAGTACAAACTGAAAAATACAGGTTTTGTTCAGTCAGTGATTATTTCAAAAAAAGAAAGGCTTGGTGAACAGTTACCATGACTCCCTTGGGAATTCTGGTAGGAATTAACAGTGAGTACCAAAAGTCCTGTCAGTGACACTTAGTGTATTTTTGCAAGTGTGAAAGTTGTACTTTGTATGCAGTTTGAGTCTCAGTACGTAGGGACCTGGTTCACTGCAGTACACATAACAGGTATTTGACTGAGCTTCTTAGCACACAGAGAACTCAGTATACATCCCAGAAGTACTGCACTCAAGATAATATTTATACCCAAAATGATGATTTCAAGTAATTTGATTACATGTAAAAAAAAAAATCAGTGTAATTTGGTTACATAATTACAAAGTAAAACATTATATTAAATGGATTATATTATATCTTTTTGATTGGTTCTTTCCATAACATGAATGTTAACAGTTGTCAAATAGGGCTATGTACCAACACAACACAACTGATGATCCCAACCCCATTAAGAAAGCAAGAAATCCCACAAATGAACCCTGAGGAGGCACACCTGTGAAGTGAAATCCAACTCAGGTGACTGCATCATGAAGCTCATTGAGAGAAGGCTAAGGGTTTGCAAGTGATAACATATCATATGATATATATGATATATTATCACTTGAAGCTCACCAAAAATACAGAAGTATTTGAAGTTTTTCTCAGCTATATAATCATGACAGCTATATACTACTGGTTGTCAGACACAAACAGCACTGTATCTGAGGGGCACTAAGAAGGGTAAACTGGCCATGTTTGTTTTGTTTTTTTTAACCGTACAAATCTTTGCATGTGTGTGTCATCATATGAAAGTATGTTCTTGAAGACACCAACTGCAGGAACAGTATTGTATTGTTAGTACAATACTGTATTATCATATAATATTGTTGTCAGTATTGTATAAGTATGGCTTCATATCTTATTGCAGTATTTTTGTTTGTTTGCATCCACTAAGCAGGTCATGGGTTACAGTTAGAGTCTGGCCCATATAAGATTTTTAAGACATCACTATTTGAGAATTTAAAAAAAATCCAATAGCTTGATATACCAGTCCATATTTGTTTTTCTTTCTGGCACATACATAAATAGATTGCCCAAATATTTGTTATGTCTAGGGATTTCTTTACTTCTTTAATCTAGGCCCCACTCTACTTTGATTAGCTGGTTGTATGTGTAACGATCCAAAGGTGAGTTGTTAACAGAGAAGTTACAGAGTGCCTTCTGGTGGACAAAAAGTGTAAAACACCAACATCCATAACATGGTTGAAGAGTGTTTCTCGCGTCTCTTCTTCACTTTTTAATATTTCATTTTACAGTCATTATAAATATCGACTGAAAATATCAGTCTGATGACAAATCGTTGGGGCTCTAGCTACATTTCACACCATAGCAAACTTAAATGTCATCCAGATGATTGTGGCAGCTTAATGGAAAAGACATATACACAATAAACACATTTAGTTGTATAGTTAGTTATGTCATATGCCAAAGTGGCTTACGTGTCCACGTGACAATTAAAGGCATCAACTAGAGACTGTAAGGAACCGCAGATGCTAAATGCAAAAAAAAAAAAAAAGTTGTAAAGTGAGACAATGCATATTAAATTAATAACAATACTAGAACAACATGTCAGATTTATAATGTGGTTCCAGCAGGAAAAGTACTAAGAAAGCAGAGCAGCTAACCAAGTTTCCCAAAAGCTGAATGTTTCTATTTTCATTAGTGTATTTCTATGAATGTTCAATTAGTGACAGTCTATTGGTTCATTACAGCCTGTATGTGACTTTGCTTTTATACCACCAGTTATCCCCTTTTTATTTTTCACGTTTCACTTTTACATTTCGTTTTTACCAATAAAGAATAGAAACCATGCCATAACTTGGACTGTCCAATAGATGGCGATGTCTGTGCAGGATCTGGTAAGGAGACATGATGAATATGCTGCTTTATGCTGCCCTGCAGTGCCCTAAATCTCATAAACACATAGCTAAGGCAAAATGAATTATGGTGTGCAACAAAAGTGGCAAAAAATAGTTTTGTTGTTGAAGACCGAATATGGGCCTGCGGATCGGTGTCTTTAAAGAGAAACCCAGCAGTGCCAGCAAATTCATCTTTCTCCACTATGCTACCATAAGCTCCTGACAGTTTATTACATGCAACAGTGGTTATCATTTTAATTACAGACAGGCTTATTATAATCCTACTGGGCCCGCCTGTTTACATGCTTGTTAAAGTATTGCTCATTATCCTCTACTCTGTTCCACACACAGGCAGCTGCTCTCCCACCTAACAAGGAAAGTGAATGGGCCTCACATTTCATACAGAGAGCACAACACATTCAGACCAGTTTACGGGACTGTTAATGCTCACATTATTTTACCTGTTCGTGAAAACAAGCAACACGAAAAGCTTGTGAGGGCACACAAGTAGCCTAATGCACTGAGACAATGACCCAACTTAGTGTGTACATCCAGATTCTCTTATGGTAACAAACATAACTTTTGTGTGTGTGTGTGTCCATGCAATACAGACATGGATATCTCCAAATTAGATAATATATCACCTTTTTCTGCATTTGTCAGCACTAAGACAAAGGATGTGCTGTAATCTAGCATAAGGATTCCCACTTTAATGGTCTGCCGATCTTTATGACTGTGGTGCCATTCAAGGACACTCACCTTTGAATATACTGTAGGGAGATAAAATTACTATTTATCAAGTGAAATCTCTGTTGCGGTGTGGCTGTTGTTAGATTCCAATCCAAAGTGCAGACTTTCATCTGTAATTCAAGCAGTTTCACAAAGCTGTTTAGGAATTACAGCCATGTTTCTACATAGCATTCAATTTCCAGAGACTCAAAAGTAGTTGGACAATCTAAAATAATGTTTAATATTATAATAATGTCCCCATCCTCCCTCTGAATGCTGTTGAGGTGGGAGTTATGGGGATGGGGGCCTCTGCTACGCCTTCCCAGCGCACAGCCAGGCTTCAACTTACAGGCAGCAAGCATAAAGGATACAAGGACACCTTCCCCTGCCCGCCGCCTCTCACTGAGGGCAACTCCAGATTGGAGTCCAGCCTCTCTCCATGAGAGTCCAAGCCATGCATTGAGGTGAGGCGACTAGCCGGTGTCTCTCAACCCCATCCACTAGCTCAGATTCAGAAGACATGTCCCAAAAGCCAAACCTTGTTAGCTGGAGAAAGTACCACCAGGGCCTCTGCCTGACTCACTTTTGCAGTCAATTATTGCTTATAGCCTTGAAACCACTGACATACTTAAATGATGGTTTCCTCTCTTGATATGTTACACCTTCAGTTTCTGTTCCTTTGGGGGTCTCTCTGCCTTCCGTTTTATTTCAGTAAATGAAAAGCAAGCCTATGTTGGGCTGACTTGACCCCTGAATATCTCATTTCTTTGTGATGAGAAACAAGCGTTGCTTTCTGATCTGCTTCGCAACATTTGGCTGAATCTGAGCAAATGTTATAGCCCGATACACTTCAGGTTTCATCTTGCTGGTTTTATCAGCATTCACATCATCAGTAAACTCTAGTTACACTGGCAGCCATACATGCATAACATTGCCCCCACTTTTTGACAAATGATGTGCTATGATTCAGATGTAAAAGTGGTTAATGCAATACTTTTGAACCATTTTTATTAAAGCTAGAAGTCAGCACTTAAATCACTTCAATGTTTGATTTAAAAATCCACTGTGCTCCTGTACAAAGGCCAAGTTACAAAAACTATATCACTGTTCAAATACTTACAAAACTAACCATCTGAAACTTGCTAACCCTAAAATCTTACCAGTTTAAGACAAGTTTTGCCACAGTGAAAAACTCAACACTTGTGCCCAGTGTAAGAAGACTTTTAATTGCTTTGGTGTCGGCAAAACAATGTGTATCTTAACAACACTAAATATGTAAAACAACCACCAGATGAAAGACAAAGTATCATAATGGTGTTAAAACATGTTATGTGTCAAAGTACCAATTTCACAGTAAATACTGTTTGTTAAAAGAACATTTATACTGGGGAGACAAACACAGTCATAAATTACTTAACATGTAGGAGAAGAAACCATGTTAGAGATAAATGGCTGGCTTATGGAACAATATGAGGAAGACAACTCGACAAAGACAAATAACCCAATATCAGGTTACATTTTTTCAGTGGCATACAAAATAATGGTTAGAAAAAAAAAAAAAAAAAAAAAGAACAGAAAAAATAAATCCACCATGTGAACCTCACTCACTCAGAATATTGTGGAAACCAGTAACAAAAACTACATCAGACACTTCAACAAACATCATTAAAACTCTCACCAAACACTAAATGATAGCATCTCACGGTTTTGTTGAATTCATACGCTAAAAGGACTGCTTGAACTGAACACTAGTGTGCACTCCCTCCTCCAAACTGTGTAAGCTCTACAGTATCTGCATTTTGAGGCACTTGGAAATAATATGATTGTACTATGTGTAGTATAATATGTACATCTGTTTCGCTTACGTGCCTGTATGTCAAACTTAAACTAGCGGTTCTAAATAGAGTCATATTTACTGCTTTTCAAGCCACATAAGGACACTGAAAGTCAACAACATGCCTTATCCTTTTACTAACATTGTGACTCACAAAGTACAGCAAGTACACACGTGTACACCAGTGAATTTTTTTTTTTTGATATCATGAAGTGGGAATGATAACTTGGTTACTCATTCCAGATCAGTACTTTGAGTCAAAAGGGGCTTTAGACCCAGAGGAAGTGGGCAGGGCTTGAAATCTCTGGCATCTGATCTGAAGCGAAGATGTTGACCAAGATAAGCCTGGCAGGAATGCATGAAAGAGTGCTAAGAAGAGTGCAAAAATGTGTTGGAATAAACTGTTCATTTTCCTTGTGCTTTTCCAAAAGCATACTGCTCTAAATCATTAAAATCAATGTGTCGAAAAAAAAAAAGAAAAAAAGAATTGAGTCTTCCCTTAAAATGCAACCATGAAACACACTACAAAATGTAATTTATCAAGCTGATTATAAGTTACCATTATCACTGCTACATTTTAATTAAAGGAGGGAAAAAAGAGGAATAAAAATATTCACAGTCAAACAATTTTAGTGAGTTTTGGGCTCAGTCTTTCAAACAGAAACCTCACACACATCATATATTCACAAAAT
The DNA here is from genome assembly GCF_036321145.2 of Pelmatolapia mariae. Taxonomy (NCBI): domain Eukaryota; kingdom Metazoa; phylum Chordata; class Actinopteri; order Cichliformes; family Cichlidae; genus Pelmatolapia; species Pelmatolapia mariae. The sequence continues at coordinate 17,938,622 of NC_086233.1, read as the reverse complement.
GACGTTCTTGATCACTGGTCCCACATGAACACGACACTCCACATTATTCCACATAGCTATTGATGGTCCCTCTGCTCCTTTAGCAGCATGGAGGCCTGACACTTAAGGAAGGCTAGCGATGTCCCGCTTTGGAGGGGGTCCGGCCGGCTTGCAGGGAGAGCCATTGGCTTTGTCTTCAAAAACCAAAACTCTGTGGAGAGAGATGAGTCATGGGCGGTTAACACAATATCTCCATTTAATGTTAATTTGAGCGTATTCCAGCAGGGAAGTTGCACCCTCTATAGGTCCATCACAGGGCCAGCAGAGCAGTATTTACATCATTGTCACCATGCGTAATTACAACTCAATGCAATTACACATCTAAATATGATCAAGACGGCTATCTGAAGTTCAACCCCAGCCTCAGAATGGGAACAAAGGTGATTTAAGAGAGTGTGAACATGACAGGTTGTTGGTCCCAGGTGGGCTGGTCTGGGTATTTCACTTTTAAAGGCTGATCTACTGGGATTTTCCCACACAACCAGCTGTAGGATTTACAAAGAATGGTCTGAAAGAAAATATCCAATAAATGTTGATGAAAATCTGTTGTTAATATAAGAGGAATATGGCCAGATTGCTTTAAGCTGATAGGAAGCCCACAGCAACACCAATAACCACTTTAACAAACAAGGAATAATACAGAAGAACATCCCTGAATGCACAACAAGGCAAACCTTGAACCAGATGTGCTAAAGCATTAGAAGACCACTCCTGTCAGCTAAGAACTGGAAACTGAGGCAACAATTGACACAGACTCACCAAAACCGGACAGAAGTTTGGATAAATGCTGCCTGGTCTGTTGGTTTCTGCAACATTTGCCCGTAAAAGCATAACTCTACCCTGTATCAACAGTTTAGGTTAGTGGTGATGCAAAGGTGTGGGAAACGTGTCCATTACAACCTTTGGACCAATTAGCACCACCTGAGCATCTTTTAAAACACCACAGTATTGTTGCTGACCAACTCCATCCCTTTATGACCACACATCTTCTGAAGACAAGATAATCTGTCATGTCAAAGCTCAAATCATATCAAACTGGGTTTTTGAACATGACAGCAAGTTCAGTGTGACCACCAAAATCACCAGATCTCAATCCAATAGAGCATTGGAATGTGGTAAAATGAGAGAGTCACACCAAAGATGTGCAACTGGCAAATCTGCCGCAACTACGTGATACTATCATGTCAATATGGAGCTAAATCTGAGGAATTATTCTGCATCTTGCTGAATCTGTGAAATGGAGAATTAGGACAATTCTCAAGGCAAAACAGTACTAGCAAAACCCTAATAAAGTGCCTTGGCATGTTCCCTTCAGCACCACGGAGAGAGGCATAAAGACTGTAAAATATTAATTTAGATGTAAATTAAAAAGACTGACAGTAGACACAGGATGTAGCAGCCAGGCAAGAAGCAGCTGAGCAATAAGTGAAAGGAATGGAATGAAAGGAAACCACAAAAGGACCGAGGGCAACAGTGGTTTAGACTGGACACAGCAGAGTGAGTGATCTGACAAGAGCTATTCAGAGCAAATGCCTGCTTTTAACTTCCTTTTTTGGAAAACTCTGCAAATCTCCAGTAAGCTCATAAGGAGTAATGATCCCAGTGACGAAACAGGCACTCAGCAACTCAAACTCTGGCACATTCCTCTGACCACTACTCTCACTCATTTTTTTTTCACACTTAGGCCTTTGTCTGCTATTCTACCCGTCACCACTAATATTCATCAACGTACAGATTGAACTGAAGAGTTTTCATGACCATTGTGACCATGTTCTGTCACCATAAGGATTTGTGCTTTTTACAGAGATGAGCACACATCTGTATTTTTTCCCCAAAGTGCAAGCATATTTTAAAAGGGGTTGAGGTGGGAATTCTGGCATCTTAATAGCAGATGGTCAATAGTTTCAAAGGGAGCGACTCACATGGACTTGGATGCCTGTGCAGCCAGACCAGCTGCAATAACATTGAACAGACTCTGTTTAATGTTATGGCATCTATGTGTGTTGTTTAATCAGTGTGACTTTATTATCTGATAAAGACTCCATTACACTTATCTCTTCAAAGAGCAATGTCTCCTTCGCTGCCCTCCTGCAAGACCTTTAACAAATCACCACACGGCTCATTTGTCAATCAAAATCTTGGTCTAACAAATTATGACTGTGTCTTCTTTTGTACTTGTGCACTGCACTAACACTAATTGAGCCCAGTTGCGGAGCTTGGTCTCATTCATTGCCCACTAATTACAACTAAAATCAATTATTGTCCTGCCAAATGCTTTGAAAAACACCATTCTAAAGCTGTTCTGTGGCCTCAGCTTCTCCCTCTTATGTCCTCTTGAGACAAAAAAACAACAACAACAAAAAAAAACCCACACATGAGAGGCCTTGTAGACCTTGGCTGTTATCAGCAGGTCCAGTAGGTTGCCATTTGAAGTTGGAAAAAAACAAAACAAACAAAACCAAACACACATACTACAAAGAACCAAACTAAAGGTAGTTAACCATACAGATAATTATTTCATTTTTCTGTAGAACAAGAAATATGATATGCATGTATTACATATATTAGAAAATGTAGCCAAATACTGATAATGATAAACGTTATTTCTGGATGCAACAACGGTCTTACTAGAATATCAGCAAGCAGACAAGAGAAGCAGGAAGGGATTTAAATCTTTATAAATAGCAGCTGTGGGATTATGGGATACACTTTTGAACAACATTTGAGTGCCAAGGAGGAAATGCTATGCATTTTCTCTGCTTGCTGTTTTTCAGGATTATAAGATTTGTCTGCTAAAGGGTCCAGCCAGCTTAGTCCAGCATAGCTGACACGCAGCAGCCATTACAGGCTCTAGCTCCTGTAGGTTGACCTAGTGCAAGGCTGCTTTAAAAGGCTTACACTGGCTACATTAACGCATTTAAAAACAGGTGCACCACTTTATCCACTGGGGAGCATGAAAAAGTTATAATTACATATTCTATAGACACCATTTCTATTGTAAAGGGTACATTTTAATGACACAGTATGGTAAATTTTGGTGGCTTTGTCAGGCCTATGCAACCATAAGTGGTTAATCAGCCTATTCTCAGTACCCTAAGATTAGGATCCCCACTACAGAGAGGGATAAGCTGACTATGGATAGGCTACAGAGATGGGTTTTGTTATCATGCTGATTAGCAGCCAATGCAGCATGTGGGCTGTGACATCATCCCTTGTCATCCCTGAACCCCCTGCTGTTTAAGGAAGCAATTGGCTGACACAGCACACAATACATATCCTCCCTATTAGACATGTGAACACAAGCAATGAACCAGCACACAGTCATACATTAAACAAAATATCACTGTTAAAAAAACAAACAAAAACCAAACACACATGCACACACACTAAAAGGGGGTTTACTTACAATTTGAGCACAGCTGAGCGCTTGCCAAGCATCATCTTGACAAAGTCCCTGTAGTTAATGGTGTTGCTACTGCCGCCTGTCACCTCCACGATCATTTTTTTCAACTCCAAGTGGGTCTTGGGCACTCCCAGTTTCTCCATCATCCGCTTGAGACCCATTAGATCTGAGACAAGGTGGAGTTGACAAATGGATCCACGATTAGCAGGAAAAGGTGAATCGCTTACCTATTTATGTACAAGTCTTTCTTTTCCACAATAATATGAAGAAGAAAAAGAAACTTTCAAAAACGCTAAATTACATCAACACCTACAATAGATTTTTGACTAATTTTACACAGAAAGTTTCAAGTATTTATCACACACAGATCTGTTCGGTCTAACAGTTTTATAATGTCTGCTTCTGACAGAAATACCATTTATTTCAGCTGTAATGAGTTTAAAATACATTGTAATGATTTGGTAAAAGTGCTTCTGAATCACAAAGATATCTGTGCAAAATTATGGAAATCCAATATTAATTGTGCAGAGACCAGGAAACTGAATAGGGGCTAATATTCAGAGATATTTTGCTGACTGGGGAAGTTTTATAGGACATACAGGAGCTTGTTTTAGGAACCGCAAACAGATCCTGACACTACAGTTGGCCCCACACCTGTTCAAAACCTTCCACAACAATGGACAGAACAGTCTCACTTCACATGCAGCACACAGCAAAGTAACATGAGCCTGTTTAAATCCTGCGCTCACTGGGGGCAGACAACACACACACAGTATTAATTACTGTTGCCTCATGTCAACATGGGTTTGAGCGACAGTTGTTATCTGGGTTGTTTTTTTTATTACTCACCAATCTCTCCTTGGTCGTTCAGGTCAAACTCAGCATATTTATCTGCAAAACAAGCACAGGAGATTATTACCAACAGTGGTAGTTCATTCACCATCCCCCACACACATACACACCTCACAGTACAACACTAACAAGCACCAACCTCCAGAGAGCATATTACATGTCAGCAAAACAGTTAGCACACTCTGCCCAGTGATCTCAACATCTTACACTGTGTTGACAGCTGACCTAGCAAAGACACAAACAGCTGATAACGACAGGTGGGTTTTTGTCTGTGTTTTCCCACATCTCTGAGCAGGAAGCAAGCAATCTGGCAGCTGCAGGGAGCCGTGGCAGCCAGATTAAGAGTCAGAAGGTCAGGAAGTTAAAATAGTACTTCAAGTTTAAACAGAGTGAAAAGAAAGATGTTTGGGCCCTAAATCACCAAGCACAGCAGCATACAGACAGTTCATGGGCTGTGAACAAACAGACTCTATACTCATTTCACTATAAAGAAACAAAAGTTGTAATTACTGAACATTCGAGACACTAACACGTTGTCATTGTTGAAAACACTCCCTTAACAACTCCTCATTAATTAGTGGTTTCAGCAAAAGAAAAAAAAAAACAACAACTTGTTATTTATGCGATAGAATAACTTGGATGTATGAGCGCTAAGACCAAATGTTACAATTTTTTTTTTAATTAGCATAGAACAACATTTACCATTAATACTTGGAGGGAAACTCTTATAATAGATGCAGTGAAAACTTGAGGAATAAATCTAGTATCATCAATTTAGCATCCTTCTAAATGTCAATTAGGGACACAATCTCTGCAGCTATGATGGTGAATAATGATCTGAAGAGTTGACGGTTTTGGCAACATTGTGACATCACGAGGTAGCTGACCTGTGACCTCTCTGAATATAAAATGTTGAATTGAAATTTAATTGGTTTTTCTCGAGTCTAAGTGAACTATTGGGTCAAATCTGAAATCCCTCAGGAGATATCACAATTGTGAGAACGGAACAGATGGAGGGACAGCCTGAAAACATAACGCCTCCAGCCACAGCTCTAACAGGAGCATGAAAATTTCTAAAACAAGTCATGACTTTCATCACTGATAAATCAGACATTTCTTTTCTTCTTTTTTTCCTATTGAAAAAAAAAAATCACTTTGCTGTATCACACCAAAAGAAAACAATTCACACATTTTAAAACATGGAATTGAAAAAGATTGTTGCTTTGTTCAAGCTTTCATTTCTAAACTGGGATGGAATGAAATGGAATTGGCCTAAAGATTACTTTTGGTATATTGTCTAATCTAAGTGGTTTTAACCACAGACAGGCTTAAGAATAAATAGTAATTATTAATCATTGGATTTCCATTCACTTATAAAAGCACAACACAAACATGTCAATGAACTGACTGCTTCTTCGGAAGCGAACGTTTTTCCGCTTCTGCCTAAATTTTTCTGTTCCCTTTTCCCTGGAAGACCACTTTAGTCAGATTACACTTGCTATTTCTGTACCACAATGGGAGCTCTGTGTGTGTGTGTGTGTGTGTGTGTGTGTGTGTGTGTGTGTGTGTGTGTGTGTGTGTGTGTGTGTGTTGGGAGGGACAGAGAGAGGGTACTGTGTTAACTGAGTGAACCCGTGGGGAGTGGGACGGGACAATGCCGACCCTGTTCGTAAAGTCTGAGGAGTGGGCCTCCGCACACACATGCGCACACGCACAGCAGTTTTTGAGTGGGCCACTTGTCGTAGTGCAGCCTGTTGATCATCTGCAGCCACAGAAAACGGCTCAACTGCACAAAACTCAAGTCTTCAGTTGCTCCTCCTGACCCAAA